>NW_027468620.1:36151625-36154125 GCF_046254945.1 Alosa pseudoharengus | reverse complement strand
TCTCTTCGGAATGTGCTGAAACATGTGCTGAATTATCATTCTTTGTTGTTTCATTCGACTACAGTATGTTCACGTCTCTGTTTAGCCTAATGTTTGTTCAGTTTACATTACAACCTTGTGGTTTAAAAAGTGGTTTCAAAATAAAAGCCCCCTGAAACAGAAAAGGCCAAAAAAGTCAATAACATATAAGGAATGCATTAATAGTAATATTAAAAAAAAGATCGAAAATCGTGACATTTAATCGAAAATTAAATCGAATCGAGGATTTGGAAAATCGTGACACCCCTACACATTAGCACTAACGTTAGCATTCAAAGCAGAGAGCCTTAACACACACACACACACACACACACACACACACACACACACACACACACACACACACAGAGCAGCAGCTGAACCGCACAGTAGGGCTAATGTTAGTGAGAAAGTGAGGAACATATTTTTATATATTGCATAAACTCTACCGCTAAATACATTGTAATGTTATTAAGCTGTGTGTGAAAAAGTGAGAAACATTGCATAAACTCTACCGCTAAATACATTGTAATGTCATTAAGCTGACTGCTACTTAGCAATTAGCATTGGTATAACAAAAAAGACTTATGTTGACTTGTTGTATTGTTATGTGATAGATGCAGATAGATGCAAGTTTATAAGTCTATAATGCTACTCTCATGCTAGCACGCTAAACTGCAGACATGCTTTAAAGGAACCATATGTAAGATTGTGGTCAAAACTGGTACTGCAATCACTTTCAAATTACTGTAGAGAGGTGTATCCCCTCCCCCTCTCCCCTGACTCGAGGTTGCCAACCCGGATGCCGAAACACTACTGACTTCGTGATTAGTAGATAGGTGGAGGGTGGCGCATCAGGCCAAAACACAACATGACATGACAAAACACAACATCAACATCAGTTGAGGGCTGCAACTTCACTTTTTAAATGTCAATATCCTGGCCGGACTCCTGTTGTCAGTGATATAAGTGTTTGAAATGAACATGATTTCTTAATGTCTAGTGACATATCAGGGCCATTTTATGATTAATTGAAATACATTTCTTACATACGGTTCCTTTAACATGGTGATGAGACGGAGCGGGGGGAGGGGGGAAGGGGCTGAGAGAGGATATGCAGGGGAACCTTTAAGGATGCACTCTAGTTGCAGGGGAACCTTTAAGGATGCACTCTAGTTGCAGGGGAACCTTTAAGGGGGCACTCTAGTTGCAGGGGAACCTTTAAGAATGCACTCTAGTTGCAGGGGAACCTTTAAGGATGCACTCTAGTTGTATGGGAACCTTTAAGGATGCACTCTAGTTGCAGGCTAGCCTGGTATAACCACATCCATTCACTTTGGGAATGTTTGTACAGATTGTTTCAAGACCCTGCATCCAAATCGGTTTAGACTTCAGGTTAAGCTAACTGAACCTAGCCTGGAAAACCTAGTCCGGTCACTCACCATTGGGATTCCTTTCCAAAACTCGCATCACAACAGGTGCTAACTTTGAAATCATTGGTCCAGCCTAACCAATCACATTATTCAGGGATTCATAATGTTACTTCCTACTTTGCCTAAACATTACAAACTGACACTTAAACAGCATTGGCAGTCAGGAAACAATGAATGCGGGCCTGCCTTTGACGTAAATAAATGTACACATTCTTCCGACTGCAATTTTTGATGCTTGCAGGCATTGCTACTACCACTACTATCACTACTACCGAATTGGAAACTACAGCGTCATCTCCTCACGTTGCTGATTGGGCAGGTAATCTGCCAACCGATTGGAAACGTTAGTGAACTTGGTGTTCCAGACTAGTATGTCCCGGTCGGCCAAGCGTTTGGAAACGTTAGTGAACTTGGTGTTCCAGACTAGTATGTCCCGGTCGGCCAAGCGGTGGAAACGTTAGTGAAGTCCAGACTAGTCCAGACTAGTCTCTCCATGGCCAGGCTAAACTGGCATCAATTGGCATCAATTTGGATTCTACTTCCTACTTCACCACTAAGGTGCAAGCTGATAATATTGGCCTGCTCCTGAGTCCCGTTGGCAGTCAGGACACCTTGTCTTTACCTCCATAACATGTAAACACAGTAAATGTCCACATTCCTCTTGCTCTGACTTCAATTCTTTGATTTAGCTGCCGCTGTTGTCATGCCTGTCACCCTCTGAGTAGCTCCACCACTTGTGCCATGGTTGGAACTTCATTTGGAAACACATCATCACATTTAGCCACTCTCACTGGTCATTGATTGGTTCAGTTTAAAGGATTGGCTGAGTGGACCTTGATGGTAGGGAGTGCACAAACCTCCGACCTCTGAGATCTGGGCCAAGTATGCACCCTGAAGGTTTCAGCCTTTTTCTTAATAATGTTGTTCAAGTTAAATTGAGGTGGGTTCAATGACAGCTAGATAACTATCTTAGCAACTACAGAACCATAGCAACTACAGACCCATAGCAACTAGAGAACCATTGCAACTAGAGAACCATTGCAACCAGG
>NW_027468620.1:36139125-36141625 GCF_046254945.1 Alosa pseudoharengus | reverse complement strand
ATAACCACCCACTTCAAAGACAGCAGGAACGCACAAAGCCTATGGCAGGGCATTCAGGCCCTCACGGACTACAAGCCCGCGCCACAGAGCTGTGAGAGCAACATCCCTCTGCTCAACAACCTGAACCGCTTCTTTGCTCGCTTTGAAGCACAAAACAGCACTTGCCCACAGAAGACCCCTCCCCCTCTACACGAGCAGCCCCTGTGCCTCTCTGCCGACAGCGTGAAGAGGACACTTGCTGCTATCAACACCCGTAAAGCAGCAGGCCCAGACAACATCCCAGGTCGTGCGCTGAAGGAGTGCGCTGATGAGCTTAAGGATGTCTTCACAGACATCTTTAACACTTCCCTGAAGCAAGCCATCGTCCCATCATGTTTCAAAGCTGCCACCATCATACCTGTGCCGAAGAAAACTGCTCCATCCTGCTTTTGAAACCGGCTTCCGAAGTGGGAACTTGTGAAACCGCCGGCTAGACCGTGCCGTGTAGATGTGTGAAGCCGGCAATCCTATGATGACATAGCCAGCCCCACCCCTAACCCAGCCACGGCACTCGACCTGACATGTTGCTTGTCAAAACAAACCGAACCATTTATTTATCATATTAAAATGTTTTTCTTTCCCCTGTCATGATTTATATGCCTATCAGCCTTTAGTGGCTAAGTTAGAAGCACACGTTAGCCTAACCTAGTTAAACATTAGCTTACTGCATGTTAGTGTTTTATCCAGTGGTGCTCAGACCTAATGCAATGCGTAGGCTAAGCATTTGAAATTTCACATAGCAGTCACATACCTTGAAAATGAACTTTATTAGTTTAACAGTTGAATTGAAAACCGAATTGTCTGTAGTCTCCTTATTTCATGCGACTGCTTAACCAGAGCACTTATTAGACATTCTCTGGCTTAACAAACTGTTTCAACAATGTTTTCTTCTACGCGATTCACGCGAAAATATCGTGAAGCTTCTGCACAGCGGCGCCATCGACTGGTCTGGCATATGCACTACAGCACATTTAGCCGGTTACACCTCTGTGTGTACACGCGAGGTTTTTTCTTGCCGGAGTCGTTAAAGGTGTGAAAGCGGTAAGAGGAAATCCACCCGGCGGTGTCGTGTGAACGGCCTCTCATTACAACAGGAAAGCCCTGCAGCGCATAGTGAACACAGCTAGAAGGATTATTGGCGCTTCACTCCCCTCCCTGAAGGACATTTACACCTCCCACCTCACCCGCAAGGCGACCACAATTGTGAGTGATGCAAGTCATCCCGCTCACAATGTGTTTGATCCACTGCCCTCTGGGAATAGGTACAGAAGCCTGCGCTCCCGCACCACCAGACTCACCAACAGCTTCATACACCAGGCTGTTAGGATCCTGAACTCTCTCCCCCCTCCACCCTCAGCTACATAACATCCTGGACTTTTGGACCCACAATGGCTGCCTTGCACTACTCCACTTGCACTACTCCACTTGTACACTTGCACACTTTGCAACTTGTTGTTGTTGTCCTGTGTCCTGAAAACACTTCTGAACACACTTCTGCTGCTCTTACATAACTTGCACCACTATGCCACTTGCATACTTAGGTCAAACAGAATTACCACAGCCATTTATTGGCCTAACTTTTGCACTATTATATTGACTGTCTACTGTATGCACAATTGCACAATTTCAACCCATTTCATTTGCTGCTCTTATTTCTTCACTGTATGTGCCTTCTTATTTACTTTTTATATTGTTTAATTGAATGTTATGTTTTTGTCTGTGGACCTAATTGGTAAAATATGTCTTGTCTCCACTGTGGGATAGTGGGAAACGTAATTTCGATCTCTTTGTATGTCTTGACATGTGAAGAAATTGACAATAAAGCAGACTTTGACTTTTGACTTTGAGAGAGAGAGAGAGAGGGAGAGAGGGAAAGAGAGGGGGGGGGGGTAATCAATATTCATTAGACGTTCAGAGAGCATTTGTAGAGACAGGTGCGCACATCCAAAATATGTTGCAACAGGTGGCAGACAAAACGTTTCAGAGAGAAGGAGACGGTCTGCACACTCTATATGGGCTCCAAAAGACCGTTTCCATCTCAACAGATCTTCATCAGGCAAATAAGAACTGGGACATTCAGAGAGAGGACACTGCAGAGACATCAAAACACACCCCCTTAACCATATTTATATCTCCATCTAACACACCCCCTTAACCATATTTATATTTCCATCTAACACCAGATCCTGACGTGTCACACATACACACATCGTGGGCCACCAACACATACTGAATAAACCTGTGCTCCCGACATGGTATATAATGCATATATGTGTTATGAACAGGATGCTCTATGCTCACGACATGGTATATAATGCATATATGTGTTATGAACAGGAATAAAAGGATCCTCTATGCTCACGACATGGTATATAATGCATATATGTGTTATGAACCGGATGCTCTGTGCTCCTAAAAGCTGGTTAGTTGCATCACTGGGCTGTTCCTTCATGTCTGTGTT
>NW_027468620.1:36121625-36129125 GCF_046254945.1 Alosa pseudoharengus | reverse complement strand
ATCGTGTGTGTGTGTGTGTGTCTCTATCGTGTGTGTGTGTGTGTGTCTCTATCGTGTGTGTGTGTGTGTGTGTGTGTGTGTGTCTCTATCGTGTGTGTGTGTGTGTCTCTATCGTGTGTGTGTGTGTGTGTGTGTGTCTCTATCGTGTGTGTGTGTGTGTGTGTGTGTGTGCGTGTGTCTCTATCGTGTGTGTGTGTGTGTGTGTGTGTGTGTGTGTGTGTGTGTGTGTGTGTGTCTCTATCGTGTGTGTGTGTGTGTGTGTGTGTGTGTGTGTGTGTGTGTATGTGTGTGCGCTCCTCCTTACTTGACAAAGCTGTCGAGCAGCTCCATGTGCTTGCGGTCGCTGACGAACTCTCCGATCATCTTCTTGTCCAGGCGGGGGTTCTCGCGGAGCCACTGGGCCACCTGGTTATTGTCCATGGGGCTGCTCAGCAGACCCTTCTCCTGCAGGAACTGGATGCCCTTCTTGGGCTTCTGGTTGAACTGTTCCGTACCGGTGATCAGCAGCTACACACACACACACACACACACACACACACACACACACAGAAATAAGTTAAAAAACACAGTCAAACACAACTAAAAGTCAAGGAAATACAGACACTAAGACACAAACAAACTCACACACACACACACACATAGCAGGTTTAGTTAAACATTGTATAGAACTGCTTAAGAATACAAGTCAATCAGTCCTCCCTGGTATCTTTGTTGTGTGTGTGTGTTTCTGCTGAAGAGTGAGTGTGTAAGTTTGTGTATGATTGTGTCAGTGTGTGTTCCTGTGTGTGTGTGTACCTTCTTCTTGATCTTGATGTCGTTGAGCTCTTGGGAGTCGGGTAGGCAGCTGGAGAACCTCTGGGGCTTTTTGGGGGTTTTCTTCTCTGCTAAGGACAAGAGGGACGCACACCCGTCACACACACACAAACACACACCTTTCAGTGTCCCGGGAATCTTTGACAGAAATTCGCTGAAGAAAAAAAAATATTTTAAACAAATCCGGAAGAACTAAACCTATATGACCGCCGCTTCGCTAGTGTGGGGGTCATAATAAAGAATCAGTGAGTGAGGGTATGCATTAATGAGTTTGAGTCCTCCTGGTCTGTGTGTGTGTGTCAGGGTTTCCGTTGTCCGGTAATTACCGGACATTGGCTGGAAAAAAAATTAAATGTCCGACAATGCCCGCATTCTCCAGTGCCGTGTACAGGGCAAGGCCTCCCTTTGGGGGGCAGCCGTGGCCTACTGGTTAGCGCTTTGGACTGGGTTGCTGGTTCGAACCCCGACCAGTAGGCACGGCTGAAGTGCTCTTGAGCAAGGCACCTAACCCCTCACTGCTCCCCGAGCGCCGCTGTTGTTGCAGGCAGCTCACTGCGCCGGGATTAGTGTGTGCTTCACCTCACTGTGTGTTCACTGTGTGCTGAGTGTGTTCCACTAATTCACGGATTGGGTTAAATGCAGAGACCAAATTTCCCTCACGGGATCAAAAGAGTATATATACTTATACAAAATGAAATCTCTCCGAATTGTCAGATTGAAATTGGCTAATAATCCCATCCCCATAACGCAATCTGAATTTGAGAATAAGCCTTAAAATGTAAGCCTATATTAAAGCAATACGTCCTCTGGCTATGATTTTAAATGTACCGTTCGAAAGCTATTAAACAACATGCATAGCCTATGCTGCATTTCAAATAGGAAGCGCACGCTTAAAACCAGGGCTTGAAAACGAAATTATTTTTCAAACGTTCCGTTCCGAACGGTTCAGGTAGGCCTATGTTTAACGTTTTCGTTCTTGCATGCGTTCCGCCACCAACATATCGGTCCTGAACCGGTTCGGAACGCAAAATATCGTTCGTTCTTAAAGTTCCGGCAGTGTTTGGCGGGCCTATCAAGTCTATTTTTGTGGACTTTACCTTAGAATAGACATACTCATTATTTCCCCTTGATTTAGCCTATACCGTAGCTATGCCCAAAAATAATAAATCACAGGCGGCATCCAAAAACATTCAGATGGGCTATCCATCCCATAGCCTACAGACTTACTGTAGGCCTAACCTATGCCTATAAATAATTTCCTTACCTGGTTGTAGCCTAAGTTTTATCCATATGGAGATCTTCAAAGGCTTGCGCTATAATTCCAACCCTGTTTATAAACGAACCTGTCTGTTGCTGAAAAGGCTCTCAAATTTCCCGTTTAACTCTTCTACATAGAATAGGCTATAATTGCGCAAACATTTCAAATCCCGACTTTAAAACGACAAGGCGTGGACAGGCAAAATAGGCTATTACGCATAGGCTACAAACAATTTCCAAATCAGTTTCAGTAGCCTACGCTACGAGCTGGCCTAAGATCCGAAGTGGCAGACGGATAGGTTACATTACAACAGCAAGACAAAATATACACATTTGGACCAAAGGTCCATTTATTCGTTTTTTTTTTTCAAACTGCAGAAATCAAATTATTAGGCTGTTCGCCTACATTCAAACGAGTAGAACACTTAGGATATGCTTTTGTGAAATTTTATAAAATATATAGAGAACGAAAAAAAAACCGTTATTAACCGGTTTTGTGGATTTCAGAATAACGTTTCTGTTCCGGAACAGTTGAAGACCATTTTGTTTTCGTTTCCGTTTCCGCTCCTCGTAAAATTCCGTAAAATTCCGTTCGTTTTCGGTTTTCGTTTTCGTTCCTTGAACCGGTTCGGAGCCCTGCTTAAAACGTCCATGTTAAACAACAAACAAATGAGTGAGGCGGTTCAAACATGGCCAGGCCCAGCCAGACGCGATGGATGATGATAAATTGGTAACGTCTGAAGCCTCAGATGTCCGGTCAACTCCAGATAAAACACCAGTGTGTGTGTGTGTGTACCGGTGTCGGCCTCCTCCTGGTCCGTGTGTGTGTGTGTGTGTGTGTGTGTGTGTGTGTGTGTGTGTGTGTGTGTGTGTGTGTGTACCGGTGTCGGCCTCCTCCTGGTCCGTGTGTGTGTGGGTGTGTGTGTGTGTGTGTGTGTGTACCGGTGTCGGCCTCCTCCTGGTCCGTGTGTGTGTGTGTGTGTGTGTGTGTGTGTGTGTGTGTGTGTGTACCGGTGTCGGCCTCCTCCTGGTCTTGTCGTCCCAGTTTCATCTTCTCTGCCATCAGGTGGCCACTGGTGGGCGGGCAGATGGGCGTGGCCTCAGTTGCTGCTGTTTGCCCATTGGTGGCTCCTGACAGAGTTCCGTCCACTTCAGAAACAGACACACACGCAAAATCAGCTACAACACAACTACACCCAAAGATTACACACACACCCAACTACACCCAAAGATTCCATAGTGTCGCTGAAACAGGCCTATAGGTGGAGAACATATGGAAGCTGATGTACAGTAGATAATCTCTTTTAGAACATATGGAAGCTGATGTAGATAATCTCTTTTAGAACATATTGAAGCTCATGTAGATAATCTCTTTTAGAACATATTGAAGCTCATGTAGATAAATCTCTTTTTAGAAAATATTGAAGCTCATGTAGATAATCTCTTTTAGAGCATATTGAAGCTCATGTAGATTATTATCTCTTTTAGAACATATTGAAGCTCATGTAGATAATCTCTTTTAGAGCATATTGAAGCTCATGTAGATTATTATCTCTTTTAGAGCATATTGAAGCTCATGTAGATAATCTCTTTTAGAACATATTGAAGCTCATGTAGATTATTATCTCTTTTAGAGCATATTGAAGCTCATGTAGATAATCTCTTTTAGAACATATTGAAGCTCATGTAGAATGTTTAGGATTTGTTTTAAATACTTCTGTTTGAGGACTTGGTGTCATCACTGATGACGATGTGGGAGGAAGCGTTACCCTTCAAGGCATCAGCGCTTGTGCTGACTGACCCCTCCTCCTCGGCCGTTAAGGTCTCTGATTGGTCCTGCTGGGCAGAGCTGTTGAGCACCTTGGCTTGGCAGTGGGCCTCAGTGCTGTCAATCACGGTGAGCAACGCCTCCAGAGAGAGCAAGTGTGTGGTGTAGAGCTGCCCAGACACCGGGAAGGCGTTCTGCAGAACACACACACACACACACACCACCATTCACAGCATACTGCACGTTAATTACACTCACACACACACACACACACCACTCACAGCATACTGCATGTTAATTACACTCCAACACACACACACACACACACCACCATTCCCAGCATACTGCTCGTTAATTACACTTTAAGTACCACTCAGTACCAATCTAGCAGTAAGCACCTCCATCACACACACATGCACCCAAGAGTGCCACTGCACGAGGTCCTTGGACAGGTTTGGAGGAGTGAACCAGTCGTATACAGATAGAGTTACCAATGCATGCCTTTCTAATCACATGCACACACACACACACACACACCATCAGACAAACACACACACACACACACACACCTTTGAGAGCAGCTTGGTGAGGTCCTCAAAGAGGTTGGAGCAGTAGAAGTCGCAGTCGTAGTTGATGTAGAGCTCGGTGACGAAGCTGGGGATCCTCCAGAGCTGCACCAGGGCCTCCAGCGCCATCTCCTTCATCTCGTACGGCAGCTTGGGGTTCTCCGACGTGATCAGGCCCATCAGCTTCTTCAGGTACATCTGCGCGCACACACACACACGGACACACACACACACTGAGATTTGTCTATATCTGCAATACTCAGTGAAAACAACCTGGTCCAAGCACTGGTCTGATAGTAGAGAGAGAGAGAGAGAGAGAGAGAGAGAGAGAGTGTGTGTGTGTGTGTGTGTATGTACCTCCAGCTGGAACTTGAGGTGTCCCCTCATGCACTCAAAGAGCAGGAAACACACCCTGATGGAGGCAGCGTAGAGGTTAATCCGGTCCACACTCAGCAACTGCAGAAGAGAAGAGAGAAGAGAGAAGAGGAGAGGAGAGGAGAAGAGAAGAGAAGAGAAGAGAAGAGAAGAGAAGAGAAGAGGAGAGGAGAGGAGAGGAGAGGAGGAGAGAGGAGGAGAGAGGAGGAGAGAGGAGGAGAGAGGAGGAGAGAGGAGAGGAGGAGAGAAGAGAAGAGGAGAGGAGAGGAGAGGAGAGGAGAGGAGAGGAGAGGAGAGGAGAGGAGAGGAGGAGGAAAGGAGAAGGAGGAGGAGAGGAAGAGAGGAGAAGAGATGAGATGAGAGGAGAGGAGGAGAGAGGGAAGGGAGAGGAGAGCAAACATAGAAAAGAGGATGTGAAACGGTGCGTGTGTGAGTGTGTGTGTGTGTGTCTGTCTATCTCTGTGTGTGTGTGTCTGTCTGTCTCTGTGTGTGTGTGTGTGTGTGTGTGTGTCTGTCTCTGTGTGTGTGTGTGTCTCTGTGTGTGTGTGTGTATACCTGGAATAGATGCCTGCAGAGCTCGTCTTTGACCAGTACCAGTAGTGACTGGTAGGGGGCGATGTGCGAGGCCTCCAGGGCCACTGTGAGCAGCTGCAGGCCCATGTGCATCATCACGTCAGAGTTGTGCCGGTCGTGCGGGTTGGTCAGCGAGATCAGGAAGCGGAAGAGCTCCCTCAGACACGGTAGCCCGTAGGGAATCAGAGCTGCACCTATCACATGCACACACACACACACACACACACACACACACACACACACACACACACACACACACACACACACACACACACACACACACACACACACACACACACACACACACACACACACACACACACACACACACACACACAGAGGAAGAGCTCCCTCAGACAGGGTAGCCCGTAGGGAATCAGAGCTACACCTATCACATGCACACAGTAGAGTCAAGCACTTTCTTAATGGGCTGGGTGTGTGTCTTTGCTGTGTGTGTGTGTGTGTGTGTGTGTGTGTGTGTGTGTGTGTGTCTGAGGAGGAGAGAGAGAGGAGAGGAGGAGAGGAAGAGAGGGAGAGTGTCTGTATGTGTCTCACTCTTTCTGAGTGGACTGTGTGTGTGTGTGTGTCTCACCCTCTCTCTGAGTGGACGGTGTGTGTGTCTCACCCTCTCTCTGAGTGGACGGTGTGTGTGTGTGTGTGTGTGTCTCACCCTCTCTCTGAGTGGACGGTGTGTGTATGTGTATGTGTGTGTGTGTGTGTGTGTGTGTGTGTCTCACCCTCTCTCTGAGTGGACGGTGTGTGCGTGTGTGTGTGTGTGTGTGTCTCACCCTCTCTCTGAGTGGACAGTGTGTGTGTGTGTGTGTGTGTGTGTGTGTGTGTCTCACCCTCTCTCTGAGTGGACTGGGTGAAGCGAACGCCTCGTGGGTTGACGTAGTCCATGTCGTGGACTGAGGCAGAGTCTGATTGGTCAGCCAATGAGTCACGATCCCCCAAAACCTCCGGGATGGACTCTACTGAGGCCGACTGGGCACGCTCCACGTCACACTACCACACACAAACACACATAATTAGGTACACACACACAAACACACATAATTAGGTACACACACACACACACACACACACACACACACACACACACACACACACACACACACACACACAGAGAGTCCACTCAGAAAGACTGAGGCTATGTCCACATTTGTATCCGACACACTTTTGACATACTACGCAATCAACCCAACAACCCAATAATCCTATAGATTATAATACTACGCAATCAACCCAACAACCCAATAATCCTATAGATTATAATACTACGCAATCAATCCAATAATCCTACAGATTATAATACTACGCAATAGCCTAGCTGACCAATAATCCTATAGATTATAATACTACGCAATCAACCCAACAACCCAATAATCCTATAGATTATAATACTACGCAATCAATCCAATAATCCTACAGATTATAATACTACGCAATAGCCTAGCTGACCAATAATCCTATAGATTATAATACTACGCAATAGCCTAGCTGACCAATACGTATAAGTATAAGTATAAGTATATATACTCTTTTGATCCCGTGAGGGAAATTTGGTCTCTGCATTTATCCCAATCCGTGAATCAGAGAAACACACTTAGCACACAGTGAACACACAGTGAGGTGAAGCACACACTAATCCCGGCGCAGTGAGCTGCCTGCTACAACAGCAGTGCTCGGGGAGCAGTGAGGGGTTAGGTGCCTTGCGCAAGGGCACTTCAGCCGTGCCTACTGGTCGAGGTTCGAATCGGCAACCCTCCGGTTACAAGTCCGAAGCGCTAACCAGTAGGCCACGGCTGCAATAATCCTATAGATTATATACTACGCAATAGCCTAGCTGACCAATAATCCTATAGATTATAATACTACGCAATAGCCTAGCTGACCAATAATCCTATAGATTATAATAATACGCAATAGCCTAGCTGACCAGCTGGGGTACAGTGTAGCCTGCTCTGCACGGACCAACTGCAAAACAAAACAGAAGTCGCAGCATGCTCAACGAAAACACGGTTGTGAAAATAATCTGTTTAAAAAGATGTAGGCTAGCCTATGGAACACAACGGGACTAAATGTAGCCTACATGCATCCATACATAGCCTATGGGACTAAACGTAGCCTACATGCATCCATACATAG
>NW_027468620.1:36109125-36119125 GCF_046254945.1 Alosa pseudoharengus | reverse complement strand
AGCTTCAATAGCCTACTCTCTCTAAACCGACCCTGAAACAGTCTAATGTGTGTGTTTCAGCTTCAATAGCCTACTCTCTCTAAACCGACCCTGAAACAGTCTAATGTGTGTGTTTCAGCTTCAATCGCCTACTCTCTCTAAACCGACCCTGAAACAGTCTAATGTGTGTGTTTCAGCTTCAATAGCCTACTCTCTCTAAACCGACCCTGAAACAGTCTAATGTGTGTGTTTCAGCTTCAATAGCCTACTCTCTCTAAACCGACCCTGAAACAGTCTAATGTGTGTGTTTCAGCTTCAATAGCCTACTCTCTCTAAACCGACTCTAAAACAGTCTAATGTGTGTGTTTCAGCTTCAATAGCCTACTATCTCTAAACCGACCCTGAAACAGTCTAATGTGTGTGTTTCAGCTTCAATAGCCTACTCTCTCTAAACCGACTCTAAAACAGTGTATCCATCAGTCTCTCTCTGCTCAGTTAAGGGTTTACCCTGCTTATATCGGCCACTTGTGGTGAATGCATGCTGGGAGTCCATATACTAAAATGAGTTTGATAGGAAAGGACTAATGAGTGATGTTTTCTTTTGACTTCAATAGACACATAAGCGATCTGATCCTCCATAACTACTCCATAACTAACTACTTTAAAGGGGAAATCCGGTGTTAAAATGGATAATGGAGTTTGAACGTTCGTTGGGGAGCAAAAAACGCTTATCCGATGCATCCCTACAACACAGATCTCCCGTGTTTTTGACGGAAATAAATGAGAAGTAGCTACTTCCGTTTCAAGATAGCGCCGACCTGCAAACATCTCAAGGTATTGTTTGTATACAGTCCATTTTAATAAACTATTTGTACATTTACAAAGTTGTCAATGCCTCGTTTTATATGTTAGGAACCTCATTATACTACCAAAGAAATTACGGGCTACTTTGAGCCTCATAAAAAGGTTTAAAATTACAGTAGCAATCTTTTTACCATCAAAAACATGCCCTATCGCTACCAGTGTTAGCATTTTGGAAGCATCGGCTAAAAAAACAGGCATTTTTTTGCTCCCCAACGAACGTTCAAACTCGTTATCATGCTAAGCATATCCAAAATACATTTTAGTTTGGTTCATTCAGGGCCCCTAAACATGTCTAGTTTATTTGCTATTTTGTATTTTATTCTCTTCACTTTCATTTCTTGTATACATTTTCTTTTTCAAATACATTTTATTCATGTTTATATTTTAAAATAAGCTGTATAAATACATTGACATTGGCATTCTATGGGATAGATGAGGGTTTTATTTTATTGAATTGAAATTTATCCAAAGCAACTAACAGATGTCAATTAATAGCAAGGCTAGTGCGTGCTTGCTTGGCTCCTTAGCCACTACCATAGTGTTGGTGATGACCGAGCTAGTGTGTGCTTGCTTGGCTCCTTAGCCACTACCATAGTGTTGGTGATGACCGGGCTAGTGTGTGCTTGCTTGGCTCCTTAGCCACTACCATAGTGTTGGTGATGACCGGGCTAGTGTGTGCTTGCTTGGCTCCTTAGCCACTACCATAGTGTTGGTGATGACCGGGCTAGTGTGTGCTTGCTTGGCTCCTTAGCCACTACCATAGTGTTGGTGATGACCGGGCTAGTGTGTGCTTGCTTGGCTCCTTAGCCACTACCATAGTGTTGGTGATGACCGGGCTAGTGTGTGCTTGCTTGGCTCCTTAGCCACTACCATAGTGTTGGTGATGACCGGGCTAGTGTGTGCTTGCTTGGCTCCTTAG
Organism: Alosa pseudoharengus; assembly: GCF_046254945.1. Lineage (NCBI taxonomy): Eukaryota > Metazoa > Chordata > Actinopteri > Clupeiformes > Clupeidae > Alosa > Alosa pseudoharengus. The sequence continues at coordinate 36,117,363 of NW_027468620.1, read as the reverse complement.
CCACTACCATAGTGTTGGTGATGACAGGGCTAGTGTGTGCTTGCTTGGCTCCTTAGCCACTACCATAGTGTTGGTGATGACCGGGCTAGTGTGTGCTTGCTTGGCTCCTTAGCCACTACCATAGTGTGGCCCCGTGTTGGTGATGACAGGGCAGGGAGCTCTGGGAAGACTGCGTTGCACTGCTTGGCAACATCACTGATAAACACAGTCTGAGTACAACAGGCCTGGGGCGCGGCCAAATAGCCACTGGACATAGGATAGCCCTCAACCCTTCTTCAGGTTTCACTTAGTTGTGATTTCAAGGTTTCAATGCCAAAGCTGCACACAGTGGTGGAGCCAGCGTGGCATCGGCCCAGAGTCCGTGTGTGTGTGTGTGTGTGTGTGTGTGTGTGTGTGTGTGTGTGAGTGTGTGTGTGTGTGTGTGTGAGAGAGTGTGTGTGTGTGTGTGTGTGTGTGTGTGTGTGTGTGTGTGTGTGTGTGTGTGTGTGTGTGGGGGGGGTTCTAGAGAAATATGGAGAGAAACAGAAAGAGAGAGAGAGAGAGAGACTGACTAGGAGAATATAACTAAATGGGAGCTGGACTGGAGGGAGGTTTGCAATGCATTCCAAGGCTTTTTAAAAAAAAATGCTGCCATTTAGATTGAGCACATTTATGTCACCTGTCTACGTTCACAAATCCACTAACTACCACCCGTTTCCTCATGCAGTGGTGATATTGAAGAACACTAAGAATGTTTCTGTATTAGCAGTCTAAAGAAGGAAGAGAGGGGGACAGTGAGAGAGAGAGAGAGAGAGAGAGAGAGAGAGAGAGGGGTAGAGTGAGAGAGAGTGAGAGAGGAAGAGAGGGAGAGTGAAAGAGAGAGAGGGGGAGAGAGAGAGAGGGAGGGAGAGAGAGGGGAGAAAAGTCTCTGGTCTGTGACTTTAGCGAGGGCTTCTTACCTGCACACGTTTGTTTTTCCATAAGATATTGTAAGCCTCAGGAAAGAAGGGGCAGGCGGTAGGATTAGTGAAGGGATACGTGTTACACACACACCAGTATGTGCACACACACACACTGCTTCAAGCATAACCACAGGGTGTACACACATACACACACAGAGACACACACACACACACTATTCCATCATGCGACTCGTACACAGAAAGACCATGCACACCGTGCTGCACACACAATACACACACTGATGCACATACACACACATCATGCAGCTCCCACAGAAAGACACACACACACACTCACTCTCTCGCTCTCACTCACACACAAACACCATGGAGTGCTCCCCACCTCCCAACATGATGAGACTCTAACCACAGAAATGAATACACACAGAATACGGACTACTAGAGTGAAAAGATGAACACGAACACACACACACACACACACACACACTCAAACATGCTTCTTTTATACTGTCCACACAAAGCAGTAGCTACTGATCTCTTCTGCTCACATCAGTAATACCTCCTAAGCCTTAGTCAACTCTCCTTCATACATTTATTAACAATGTGATGGCCACCACTTTCCCTCCGCATACCTGAGCTTATTGCCTTTACATTCACAAGTCAGTCAGAAAAGACCAGAGCTATCTCTCAGGATCCCCTGCTGGGGTCAACAGCTACCAAATGCCACCATGGTCTGCAGTGCTAAGCGGTCAGGCCGCTTCTAAAAACACAGCCATCCATGTCTGGAAATGATTTAGCATCTACACCACACGTCAGAGGTAGGGGTGGACTGGACCTGTGTGGTGACCCGCTAACATACACTTTTAATAGACATGCAAGTCCACTCCATATCGGTTAGTTGAGACATGCATCTTCAGTTAGCATAATGTGCATTGCATGGGAAACTAAGCAGAATGTGTGTTAAAGCAACACCAAGGCACTTTTCCTCTGTCGCACGCACGCTATTTGTTTATCCAGCACCAGCTTTGCAAATAACGATGTCCATAGACAAGGTAGAATATGTTGCATGATTTTATGAAAGTACGATGTATTGCGACATCATGCAAGTCAAATTTGTAGTTTCTTATGTCTCATTCCATCGAACTACAGATCCGCTACCCGATCTGGCAAACTTACATAGTGCGGTTATAGCCGATAGAGGGCCGCGAAGCGAATGCAGAAGTGCCGTTCACCCTGTTACGAGTTGATGAACCACGGAAACAATTTTGGAAACATTATTTTAAGGTACAAAAAACTCTTTGGTGTTGCTTTAAACATATTCAATATTCCAGCCTCCATCGCACAGCTAAGCAGAATGTGTCTTAAACATATTCAATATTCCAGCAGAATGTGTGTTAAACATATTCAATATTCCAGCCTCCATCGCACAGCTAAGCAGAATGTGTCTTAAACATATTCAATATTCCAGCAGAATGTGTGTTAAACATATTCAATATTCCAGCCTCCATCGCACAGCTTGTGGAGTGTGAACAGCTCATCATTTTGATCTGACGAATCTGAGCCCGATTAGGGACAGTCTAGTTTAGTAGTCTACACCAAGGCCAGATTGAGCTGGACTAGTCCTAAACCAAGGCCAGATTGAGCTGGACTAGTCCTAAACCAAGGCCATATCAAAGCTGGGCCAGTGCTACAATCTAAGACGTTAACCCTCTAGAGATGAAGGAAACGAGGCATTTTGAAGTCCTGCTACTTTTCCAATGGAGTGAACAACAGAGGTTGTAAGTAGGTTAGGAATGTTGTGGACTTTTGAAAAACACTGCAGCACAGATTCACCCACCCCCCCCCCACCCCAGCAGCATGCATCCTTCCCCAGGGACCAGCAGCCATGCTACCCATAGTATTTCAATGCATTAGCAGTGGACCGGTCACCTAGCGACCAGCAGCCATGCTACCCATAGTATTTCAATGCATTAGCAGTGGACCGGTCACCTAGCGACCAGGGACCAGCAGCCCAAGCCCAGTGCACGTGAGCAGTACCCTCTCTAGGCCTGTCTGATTGGTGGGCTTAAGCTGCTCTGCACCAATCACATCGTGAGGCTCCAGGAGACAGCCTGGGATCTGGAAGGAGGCGGGCACAGAGGGAGTGGAGTGAGAGGGGGGGGTGGGGGGTGGTGTGTGTGTGTGTGAGGGGGGGTGTGTGTGTGTGTGGGGGGGGGGGGGGGGGCGTCTAGACATGAGGCCACGTCTGGAACGCAGATTTCCCTGAGGTCAGATCAGAGGTACGCTCAAAATATCAAACACTTTTTGTTTACAAACATGGGAAGACTAAGGGGTTACCATTTAAATAGAACAATTTGGAATGTTTACAGAAAACGTGCAAATGCAAAAGTTCAAAGAAAAGGTGCTTGCGTGGAACATTTGCCAAATTTGAACGCCCCTCAGCCCTAGGCCGCCCCAGTGTCTACACAAAGCCCTGCCTCAGGGGGGCGCTGTCTGCACTACAACACTGATGCACTACAACTACCAATGAAAAAAACAGCATCTTATGATGGACAGCGGGTTCAGCCAATGGCAGCAGAGCATTAGGATGACTGACAGGACAGCTAAAGGAGGGGTTGGCAGGTGGCTGAGAGGGGGCGGGAAGAGGAGAGGGATAGGGCAGCAAAAAAGAAAAGAACAAACAGATGAGTGGAGGTGTGTGTGAGTGGAGCCGGTTGGGGTTCCTGGAGGGTCATGTGTTGTTACCTTCTTCATGTTGGTCCCGACGAAGCTCTTGGCCTCCTCCTTAAACTGGGGTAATCTAAGAGCAAAGAGACAACCGCAACATCAACCACACAACCATACACTGGGGTGCATGCAACACTTTGCACTATGCAGCTTTTTGAACTATGCCTTTATCAGAAAACCAGCTCTGGAATCATCTTCACATTCATGTTGATGGCATGTGCTGCTGGGTGTATGTGAAGGACAGGGCAACACATGTGAGGGTGTGTGTGAAGGACAGGGCAACACATGTGAGGGTGTGTGTGAAGGACAGGGCAACACATGTGTCCTTCCCACCTGCAATCCAGGACACTACAAAGTTCTGGGTAGAAACACAAAATCTTTTACAGCACAACATTGCCGGCCACATCGCCAGTTAGCATGTAGGAGAGCTCCTGGCAGTGCCGACCATATGAGAGCTCAGAGAGCTCCTAGCAGGGCCAACAAGTCTTCTTTCAAGGTTTAACAGGTCTGTAACATAGCTAGCTGCTAGTCTTAGGCCGCGTCCACACGAAATTATCGGGTATATTTTTTCTTACTGCTTTCATACCTTTTACGCCTCCGGTAAAAAAAAAAAAAAAAAGTTGCATCCACACGAAGAACTGAAATCGTCAGAAAGCGCTGTAGTGCATATGCCAGGCAAGCAGATGTCGCCGTGGGGGTGCAGATGCTTCACAATTCACTATTTTATAGAATATAGAATTCTCTATTTCATACAGTCTATGCATTCTCCGAAGCAGTCGCGTGAGTAAAGCATTCTTGAGCACAATTCAGTTTTCAACTGTAAAACTAATAAAAAAAATTACGGTTTGTAAAGGGTGCAGTCCAGTCCTTTATTTGGTGAACGCAGGTGCAAATAATATCCTTTACTTCCTTTGGTTATATAGTTTGCGATTCACATTAGTTGTTGGCTGGCACCACAAGTCACTGACAGTAGCTAGAATGCATTGAGAAAACACATAAGAAAAACACTGTTCACCAAGTCATGATGAGCTATCGGCGCTGCGCAGCACCAGTTGTGATGTTTAGCCTACTGAGTGTAATCGTAGGTAATGTCATGTATGAAAACTAGTATTGCTAGGCAACGCTATACTGTAAGTGTCGATGACACTTAACATCAACGATACGCAAAGTATGCCAAAGGAACACCAGAGAGTGGTGTAAGAGGCCCTGGCTGTATGCTGTGCGGTGGACGACATTGCTGATAGTGCTGTGGGCTCTGTGTTCAGCTCTTTCAGCCCTGTCTGGCCCCGGTGTGATTCCCATAGAAATGCAGCTTAACGCGTTGAACGTTGATGTGTGAGAGTGTGATTGCAGGTGTGACACTTTGCTTGTGGACTTAATGGTGGCTAAGACGCGTCTCTTCACCACGGGGCTTGGGGGAGTTTCATTTGGGAGCGTTTTGTCACCACAGCCTCCCAGCTTTGGAGCTTTACAGAGAGAATGGGGGAAACAGCTGGCAGTAAACAAAAGCCAGCACACAGCCGCACAAACAAACAAACAGCGCTGGAGCAAATTAATTTGGACAGGCGACGCGGCGGAGGTGCTGGAGCAAATTAATTTGGACAGGCGACGCGGCGGAGGTGCAGGGGGCTAAGAGGTGTCAGAGGGCTGACATCTCTGTTGCTGGAGGCCAGTGACCCTCCAACCCTGACCTTTGACCCCAGCTTGTGGGAAGGAGCAGCTGATGTGACTTGTTCACACAAACTAGCAGCCCAGCACGGGGGGGCGGGTGTGGACACTAGGGCTTTGAGACGCACGCTCACACACAGACAGAGAAAGAGGCGCGCGCACACACACACACACACACACAGACACACACACACACACACACACACACACACACAGACACAGACACAGACAGAGACAGAGACAGAGGCGCGCGCACACACACACAGACAGACAGACAGACAGACAGACAGACAGACAAAGAGGCAGAGAGGCAGGCAGGCGCGCACACGCACACGCACACGCACACACACACACAGAGAGAGATGTCAGGAGGTCCTGATAACTGGGCAGTAATTGAGTGGTGTCTTGTGCGTTGCGTTATTGGATGATCTGTGGATCTAGCAGATTAACATGGCTAATACTCTCCACAGCAGTTTAAGCAGCCCTCTAAGCTCTTCACCCCATCAACTCTTCATTTAACGCACACACAGAAACAATGACACACACACACACACACACACACACACACACACACACACACAGGCTCTTCATTACTTTCACACCTTTATTATGAAGGAGCTATGAACAGGAGGGGGTTGGGCAAGACACCAACGAGAAAGACTTTAATATTATATTCAACTCAACGAGAGAAGACCAGGGGAAGATAATATGCACACACACACACACACACACGCAAGCAAGCAAGCACGCACGCACGCACGCACACAGATGAGGCTAAATATCTCCATTACTACATATCTATTGCAAATATGTGCACCGGTTTTAAAATATGAATGCTATTAAAATGTAAAAAGTTAACTTCAAGTGGACTAACTTATGATGTTTTAATCTTTACTTTTGCTATTCAAAGGTTGCTATTATTTAGGTCCCAACAGGTTTGTCTGCATGGCCAACAGCAGTTAGCATGTCCAACAGCAGTTAGCATGTCCAACAGCAGTTAGCGCGGGTTAAAGGCTTGTCTGCATGTCCAACAGCAGTTAGCATGTCCAACAGCAGTTAGCAATTCCAACAGCAGTTAGCGCGGGTTAAAGGCTTGTCTGCATGTCCAACAGCAGTTAGCATGTCCAACAGCAGTTAGCGTGGGTTAAAGGCTTGTCTGCATGGCCAACAGCACAGTTAGCATGTCCAACAGCAGTTAGCATGTCTAACAGCAGTTAGCATGTCCAACAGCAGTTAGCATGTCCAACAGCAGTTAGCATGTCTAACAGCAGTTAGCGCAGGTTAAAGGCTTGTCTGCATATCCAACAGCACAGTTAGTGCGGGTTTTACATGCATGTCAGACAAGAGAGCTAACTGAGATGACATGTGGCTTTGTCTGCCTTTCACATCACCACATACCATGAATTAATCAATTTGTAGATGATACCAGCTCTAGTCATTTATATATATAAATGTAGGGTGTATATCTCTATATATACACACTACCGTTCAAAAGTTTGGAGTCACTTAGAAATTAGATTCAACTTTATTGTCATTGTGCAGAATACAAGAACAAAGACAACGAAATGCAGTTTGCGTAGAACCAGAAGTGCAAAAAAGCAGAAAAGTGCAATGTGATATACAAAGTATAGACAGGTGGTGCATAGACAGGACAGGTTATATAGTGCAGTGTAGACAGTAGTATGCAGTTGGTTTACAGAAGGTGGTTTACAGTAATTCATATAAATTAAATATAAGTCATGGACACCTTAACAGGCAATTGTCCGGAGGAGACATTACAAATTACAAATGTCCTTGTTTTCATCATTAATGTTGTAAATGACTGTTGTAGAACTGCTGATCTTAAATGCAATATCTACATTGCCCATTATCACAATCAAGGCACATTCTGTTCACTAATCTTATATAATTTTAAAAGGCTAACTGAGAAAACATTGCGGAACCCTTTTGCAATCATGTTAGCACATAATGTAATCCGAAAACTGCTGCCCTGATTAAAAAAAACAATGCAACTGATCTCAGCCGGTATTCTGTCTATAATGGAGTGGAACTTTTGACCAGTAGAGTGTGTGTGTGTGTGTATATATATATATATATATATATATATAATAAAAACACGGCTTATACACGGCTGACTTTTGACTGATAGTATATTCTAAAAACACGGCTGATTGTTGCGTACTGCCTTTTTAACTGGTGCTTTGCAATAAACCCAACTCAGCACATTCTCTTTGTATTCTGTTATCCCTCATTGGTCCAACTAGCCCAGAGTGTGGCCTGGGATTGGCTGCTTCAGCTGTAAACCCCACCCCTGTGGCTGTGGTCCAGTCCAGGTGGATTGTGGGTAGTGAGCGGAGTGGAGCGGAGGGGGAGAGAGGAGTAATCTGCTAATTGCGGGTGTCTAATGGGGAGTAATTCAACCCTGCAGGGCAGATTTAACCTGCGGAGACTCATGTTACAGGCCATTGATTAAAACCGGCAGGACAATAAGGACACGGCCCCCCCACCTCTTGCCCTGTCTCACCACTCCGCTCTGAATCCTATCTCCCTATCTACGCATGCTGGGAGTTTACACACACACACACACACACACACACACACACACAGCTGTGCTCTCTCTCTAAAACTAAACTCCCTTCCGCTCTCTCTCATCCACTCCTCCCCCATCCACCACATCCTAATCCCTCTCTCCCTCTCTCTCCCCCACTCTCTCTCTCTCTCTCCCTCTCATCACTTTGTTCTTACCTGGAGAAAAGCAGCTGTACCATGTCCACCAGTGTGTGTTCCGCCGACTTCCTCAGGAGCTCTGTTTAGATGTGTGTGTGTGTGTGTGTGTGTGTGTGTGTGTGTGTGTGTGTGTGTGTGTGTGTGGGAGGGGGGTAAAAAAGAGAGGAGCCATTAGTGCATGTATGTGAATGATGGCAGCGTACCTAAGAGTGGA
>NW_027468620.1:36091625-36094125 GCF_046254945.1 Alosa pseudoharengus | reverse complement strand
CACACACACACACACACACACACACACACACACGCGGCTACACAAACACACAAACACACACACACACACACACACACACACACACACACACACACACACACACACACACACACACACACACACACACACGCGGCTACACAAACACAAACACAAGCACACACACACACACACAAACACACACGCACCTACACACACACAAACACACACACACCCACACACCCAAACACGCTCTTACACACACACACCTACACACACACACACCTACACACCTACACACACACAGAGGACACAAGAGATGGCCCACAAGAGATGACCGCTGAGGTGACGTGTGTGTGTGTGTGTGTGTGTGTGTAGGCGTGTGTGTGTGTGTGTGTGTGTGAGTGTCCTGTGAGATGCTGCGAGCTGCAGTAGCAGTGGCTGGGACTAGCGGGAGTGAAGGGAGAGCAGATGGAGAATGAGATGGAGAGGGTGTGTGTGTGTGTGTGTGTGTGTGTGTGTGTGTGTGAGAGATAGGGGGCCAAAGTCAAACAGGCCGCACACATCAAACGCCAAGTAGGATTAGACTCCCACTGCAGGAGAAGGCCTCTTCCCACAACCCGCTCAAGCCAACACACACACACACACACACACACACACACACACACACACACACACACACACACACACACACACACACACACACACACACACACACACACACACACACACACACACACAGAGTGCACTGATCGCAGAGCTGCAAAGCTGCAGAACCCACATAATGAAAATGCTAACAGAAAACACATGTTTAATACAGCCATCTTATTGCACTGTGTTTCATCTTTGGCGTGTGTGTGTGTGTGTGTGTGTGTGTTGTTTTATCTGGGAGTGGAGCATGTTTTTATGTTGTTTTATTCTTGGGGATGTGAGATCAGCTGGGTGATTGTTGCTTGTGAATTCACACAGGAAATAAAAGACTCAAGTCCTGGCCTGTTCACACAGGTCAGGTGTGTGTGTGCATGGAGATGTGTGTGCATGTGTGTGTCTGTGTGTGTGTGTGTACATGTGTATGTGTATGTGTGTGTCAGTAGTGTGAATGTGAGTGACTGAGGCTATCAATGTGTGTATGTGTATGTGTGTGTGTGTGTGTGTGTGTGTGTGTGTGTCTGTGTGTGTGTGTGTGTGTGTGTGTGTGATGAATGTGTGTGTGTCATATGTATGTGCATCAGTAAACCATTCAAACCTTAGTTACCTACTTAGCCTATACACTATTACATAGCCAGGGCAGCAAATTAATCAACCAAGGGACTCACCTGGATCAATTGCACGCACGCACGCACGCACGCACGCACGCACGCACGCACGCACGCACGTGGTTTACAAATACGGAAGGCCCAAGGCCCAATTGTGACCCAACTCATGAGCTCACTGCGAGTAAATAACCTGAAAACAAAATGACACCCCAGTCTGAAGAAGTGTGTGTGTGTGTGTGTGTGTGTGTGTGTGTGTGTGTGTGTGTGTGTGTGTGTGTGTGTGTGTGTGTGTGTGTGTGTGTGTGTGTGTGTGTGTGTGTCTAAGGGTTAAAGTCAGTCACCCTCGCAACCAGCCCAGCGGCACAAAACCAAATACTGATTATTATTGATCTGAGGCCCTCGATACTTGATACTGGAATTACGCCTTGTACTGTGTGTGTGTGTTTGTGTGTGTGTGTGTGTGTGTGTGTGTGGTGTGTGTAAGGGGACTGGGCCATGGCTAACAAGGCCAGACCAAGCCAGACTAAATGAAATCCAAAGAGAATATCCATCTCGCCACAAGAACGGGGGAGAAAAAAGACAGAGAGAAAAAAGCGTCCGCAAGACACACTCATCCGTCTATCCATCTATCCATCGGGGAGGTCTGACACACGTCAACTTGCCGACCAAGCCCTTCCCCCACTCCTCTCTCCATCTCTACCCATCCCCCTCTCTTCTCTCTCTCTCTATCCCTCTTCCTCTCTCTCTCTATCCCTCTTCCCCTCTCTCTCTCTCTCTCTATCCCTCCTCCTCCTCTCTCTCCTCTCTTCACTCCTCCTCTCTCTCCTCTCCATTGTTCCTCGCCTTGAAGAAAATTGGCACTTGTCGAAGAAGGGCAATTAGGATGTAACAATGTATCGTCTGAGGGCCCGAGAGGTGGGTCAGTCTTCTCACACACACACACACACACACGCACGCACACACACACACACACACACACACACACAGTGCTACACAACTCGGATCCGCCCGACTCAGCCAACAACCTAAACAGGCAATTTGAAAGCCCCGGAGAAATTAAAACTTTTCACCCAGCTTTCTCCACACCAACTCACCCAACCCACTTCCTCCACACCGCGCTGCTGTTGTTGGATGCGCTACTGAGTGTGTGTGTGTGTGTGTGTGTGTGTGTGTGTGTGTGTGTGTGTGTGTGTGTGTGTGTGAGAGACAGAGAGTGACAGGAGAAGAAATATAGTTTGCATTCATATATACAGCGGAAATATAGATTG
>NW_027468620.1:36059787-36087287 GCF_046254945.1 Alosa pseudoharengus | reverse complement strand
CACACACTCCTCACACCCATGTGGGCAGATGTCTGATTGTACATCAGTGTACCTCGGTTTAAGCCTCTGTGTGTGTGTGTGTGTGTGTGTGTGTGTGTGTGTGTGTGTGTGTGTGTGTGTGTGTGTGTGTGTGTGTGTGTGTGTGTGTGTGTGTGTGTGTAGGTTTGTGAGTAGTACCAGCAGAGCAGAGCACACTGCACATGAAACACATTACACTGTACACATCAGCTGCATGGCTAGTTTACACTGATCTTTACGTTTATGATGTTGATATTGACGATGTTGATATTGATGATGTTGATGTTTATGATGTTGATGTTTACGTTGTTGATGTTGTAGCTGTTTATAATTGTGGAGGCCTGTGCCTACTGTGGGTTGGTGGCCGTGGGGCTTGCTGCTGCTGCTGGGCAGTGATGGTGGAGTAGGACTGGTCAGAGCCCGAGGGTAGTATATAAGTATATATATATATATATATATATATATACACTCTTTTGATCCCTATATAAGTATAAGTATAAGTATATATACTCTTTTGATCCCTATATAAGTATAAGTATAAGTATATATACTCTTGATCCAGTGAGGGAAATTTGCTCTCTGCATTTATCCAAATCGATGAATTAGTGAAACACACTCAGCACACAGTGAGGTGAAGCACACACTAATCCCGGCGCAGTGAGCTGCCTGCATCAACAGCGGCGCTAGGGGAGCAGTGAGGGGTTAGGTGCCTTGCTCAAGGGCACTTCAGCCGTGCCTACTGGTCGGGGTTCGAACCGGCAACCCTCCGGTTACAAGTCCGAAGTGCTAACCAGTAGGCCACGGCTGCCCCAGGCTAGGCTGTGTCACCAACCACCACAGGAATCTCACACACACTTTTACAAGCTCATGAGAGAGGGGAAACCACAGGCGCCTATCAGTTGTGTACACACACACACACACACACACACACACACACACACACACACACACACACACACACACACACACACACACACACACACACACACACACACACACACACACACACACACACACAAGCTGAAATGATATACACACCTTCACCTAAACACACAAAGGAAACAGTAGATAGATGTGCACATGTGCAATCATATTCAAATCCATAAACAGACACACACACACACACACACACAACCCCCCCCCCCCACACACACACACACACACAACCACCCCCCCCACACACACACACACCAACCCACACACCAACCCACACACACAACCCCCCCCCCCCCCCCCCCCCACACACACACACAGAATAATCTCCTCTGAACATGTGGCAAATAGTGTGTGTGCACGTGTGAGTGAGTAAGAGTGTCTGTGTGTGCACACTCACATGACTGAGTGTATCAGTGTGTGTGTGCATGTCTGAGAGTGTGTGTGTGTGTGTGTGGGAGTGGGGGAGGAGAGGTGGTGTGGTGTGGTGTGTAGGGGGAGCGGGCAGTGGTCACATATCGGCAGGGCAGGTCTATTTTGCAGTGTGTGTGTGCATGTCTGAGTGAGTGTGTGTGTGTGTGTGTGTCACATATCAGCAGGTCTATTTTGCCTTCACAGCTCTCATCACCTCCTTGTTGTCCCTGGTTGTTAGTATGCCCAACCCCCCCCCCCCCCCCCCCCCCCCCACACACACACACACTCTTTCAGCTGTGTGCGGCACCATCACACTACCTCCCCAAACCCGCAGCAACACCCCCACACACACACATTTACCCCCTTCCCACACACACACACATTTACCCCCTTCCCACACACACACACACACACACACACGTCGCCCCCTGCCAGGCTGCAGGCTCCCTCCCCTGTCAGCAAGAGGGCTTTTGGCAAAATTTGTAATCGAGCGCCGCTGATCCCAGTCTATTTAAGACGGGCCGGCCGTCAACAGGTTCTACTGCACGTTGGCAGCCCTCGCTCTCTCTCCAACTGTCACACACACACACACACACACAAACACACACACACACACACACACACACACACAGCTTTTTTACCCAGTGTAGAGGTGCTTTCCAATCGGAAGTTCCCTAAGCACAGGATCAAAAGGTTCTAAGTAAACCTCAGAGTTCTAACCTCTACACAGGTCTCCTTGAGAACTGTTCTTTTTTTTCAGACTGTAGTCATTGTGTTTGTTTAAGCCTACTGAGACGCCGGCAGCTGTTCAACCACTCCCCATCTCCCTCTCTCTCACACACACTTACCCCTGGCCCTGCCCATCACACACACACACACACACACACACACACAGTCTGCTGCCCAGCCTGACGCCAGGGAAAAGTTCCGAGGCGGGTGCCCCCTGTGTCCAGCTGCCGGCTATAACGGGCGACACCACTTTAGGAGCGCCCCCACCGTGTGTGTATGTGTGTGTGTGTGTGTGTGTGTGTGTCAATAGTTATTTCATCTGTATTCTATTCTATTGTCTCTCATGGAGTTCAGATGCCCCAATCTAGAGCACACATACAGATTCAGATGCCCCCATCTAGAGCACACATACAGATTCAGATGCCCCAATCTAGAGCACATATACAGATTCAGATGCCCCAATCTAGAGCACACATACAGATTCAGATGCCCCAGTCTAGAGCACACATACAGATTCAGATGCCCCAGTCTAGAGCACACATACAGATTCAGATGCCCCAGTCTAGAGCACACATATGTGAGCAGGCAAAACCAGGCTCAAGTCGCAGAGACGCAAGTCGCGAAAAACGACTTTGACGTTTTTTTCTTCAAAATTTGTTATTTTAGTTTTTTTGCAGAATGTGCAAGTTGAAGTCCTAAAGAAGCAATTCCATGTTTCAGATAACAGCATTGGTTGCTTTAAAAGTGTATATTTTGTCTTTGAAAATGGTTAAGTTTCAGGAAGTAAACCATCGTTTGAATTGGCCGTGACTATTAGTGCTCTTTTGTTTTGCCGCCAATCATCGGTATGCTAGAAGTAACCTCATGGCTACTTACTGAACCAGCATGCTGTTTGTTTACAATTGGAATGGAGATGGACAAAGCACAGCGGATTGCAGATGAACTGAATCTGATGATGAAGGCGACTTCATTACATTGGAGAACATCCCTAATCTAGAGCTGACCTTAGCTGAAGATAATTACAACGAGGAAAAATCTCTCGGTCTGGCAGCAGAGGAACTAGATCGTAAGATATCAGATGCTTTTTCCATAGTTACATTTGACGGGGATAAAGTTTGTGTGTTAGAAACTTTATCCATTGCTACTAGCTAACGTAGGCCTACTGTCGTATTGGCACCATAGGCTACTAGCCAAAACCCATTACAGATAGTTTCGGTGGGCAATTAATTTGAATAATGCGAGAATGTCTTGTTTTGACTGATGGCAGGGTGACTTGCATCGTGTGTGCATTCAAATTAACAGGGTTTGCAACGTAATCTCATGTTTGTTTAGTTCGCGTTTTAGACTATTTTATCCATTGCTACTAGCTGGTTTTGTAACCCATTACAGATAGTTTCGATGGGTCATTAGCACTGAGGGCTGACATATCAGTGACCGTGACAGGGGGGAGGGTTGATCTTAATGTCATGTAAATGAGGACCATTGTGTTCCCCTCCCATGGATTGAGGGAGAAAGTAGTCAAATTGAAAACCCTGATTTCTCAGCTTGTAGCTTTGAGATGTGTATACTTTAAAATGGCTACAACTTATTCAAATATTATCAGATCTCCATGAGTGAGACATCATTGGATAGCTTCTGGGCATAGGGTCTGGGCACTCACCGTTCGCAGTGCTCAGTCCGAGGGGCGGGATAATCGGTTGTCTTTCAAATTCCCTAGGACAGCGCTATGAGTCCCATGCGTTTCCCACCAGCGGAGCTAGTTGGCTAGTTCAAACTTTTGCCAACTTAATAAAAGCTTAACTCGTGTCACACTGTTCGCCAACAGCAACATCCATCTTATTTGTTTTAAAGTAGCAGGGAATTCAAGCCAAACCGTTGCAACGCTGCCATCAATCATTATGTTAAGCCCACCTAACGACTCTATACACGATTTGATTGGCCTGATAGAAGTTTAATTTTTCGAGCTCACAAGCCAACAGAGAGTTGCTAGACTAGCCCTGGCAGCAAATGTAATTTGCTGCCGCTAGGGTGAGTCTAGATTTCTAGGCTAAATGAGATATTCAGATGCCCCCATATTCAAACATACACCCCAATTGCAGTTCTTTCTTCTAACCCCAATATTTCTGAAATTTTTGAGAATTCCTGCACACCCTGAATATGCCCAGCGTTGTGTTGTACACAGATAGATTATAAGGGCCGTGTGTGGAACACAGATAGATTATAAGGGCAGTGTGTGGAACACAGATAGATTATAAGGGCAGTGTGTGGTACACAGATAGATTATAATATAGACATAATATACAGACGCTGCATTGGCTGCTGGAAACAAGAAATGCGGCCGCCATCTTGGACCGGTCATACTCCTCGTTGCGTTGCAGCAGAAGACACAAGATGCCAGCCCTGTGCAGCATCTTCCTGCTCAAATCGGCGGACCATCGCAAACAGGGCTCGGGGGATTTACTTTTCACAAGTAAGATCTAACATTACCGTACTATTGGTTGTATTTTGTGAATAGAATATTACCAGAGAGTTGAGAAGGAGCAAGGATCTTTGATATTACTGTATGAAAATCGTAGCCAGCTAGCTAGGCTATGTTTACTCAGTGTTCACCCGGCTATAAACTGAGACTTGATAAGTCATATTCCATAACACTGACTTAGATTACAACTGACACAAGAAGGCTATTTTAGAAATAAATCATACTAGATTTGGCCGGCAAATGTCACACAAGTGGCACAGACTGTAGCCTATTATTGGGCAATCGCTAGCTGCTACTTGTAGCCTAAGTGTGTTGGTAGCCTAGCTTCACTATTTCCTGAATAAAGTAACTTTTCAATAGCTTAACTTCTTTATTTATCAAGTAGCTTAGCCACACAAGCTACACTTTTGTTGTCATGTGAAATTAGCACAATTTAAAGTAGCTTCCTATGTAGTGAACTAGCCTACTGCTGTGTTTGTGTTACTAATACATTTGACTGGGTGGTAGTTTTGTGTAGTGTTTTTATTCATGGCAGAGTAACTGATAGTTTAGCTCACTAAAATTTCGAAGTAGCTTGCCCAACACTGTATTATTCACATGTCATTTATCCTAACAAGAATAAGATGCCTCTCAAATTCCTTTTCATTCATTTATTTATTTTATATCTTCCCAGAACAACTGCCTTGCTCAAGGAGACTGTGAATGAGCTGAACGGTCTCCTCACACCCCTGGAACTGAGGAAGGTGCAGCTCTTCATTGCAGTACAGCAGGGCATCTGCTACACTGTGACTGAATATTTGATTCATTTCATTTGAGCTCCACCTTCATCACCTGCATTTGCCACACTGTGTCCCATTTTCCCATCGTCTGGTTTACTCAGTCCTCTTTTATGGAGTTTACCCAGTTTCACTATGTTCTGCCATCTTATTTGCCCACCTGCTGTCTGAAGCACTTTTGTTCTCAGCCAAAGTGTACCCAAGCAATTTTAGCAAGGTGGGAACATACAAAATTACATAAGAAACATACAAAATTACATACGAAACATACGAAATCATAGAACCAACTGCATGACAGTAACCTCTGTCTCACTGAGCCTGTGAAGACACTCCCTGATTCTTTACTGATTGCAATGAACGGGGCTGATCTTAGCAGTCTCTAAATGTTTCTTAACCCTTTACCCGCCAAAATCGCAAAATTGCGACAAACAACGTCACTGATTAAAACAGACGATAGATCCATGTACGGTGACAAATCTCATTTGTACTCTCCACCACTAGTTGACAGACACCCAGAGCTTCGATTCAAGCTCAACCTTTTTTTTCAAAATGTTGAGGAAGCATGAGAGAAACACGCGAGAAACACATGAAGAAGGCGTGTATTTCCTCCATAACGCGGAAGCGATGCGGGCCATAGTTTTGCACAAATTGAAGCAGAAACACACCAAATGTTGAAGAAAAAAAATTCACGTGCGATGAAGTATCGGGTCTTTTATTCATCTGTTCTGATTCTAAAGGATAAAATCTGCATTTTGGAGGATACGATCGATCGTCTATTGGCAGTGATAGTCACGGAGGGTCTGTGAATGGAGGTGCATCTTGGCGTCTTTGCGACAGTGTTCACATACCATGCTTATTTCGACCCTCTGCCAACACCCTCTGCCAACATAGCTGTAGGTGCCAGTGGTAATAGTGATGATAGTGTCCGTAATGGACGTGGTATTACACGCGATTACACACGAGAAACACATAAGACGTGCATTTCTTCCATAACGCGGAAGCAATGCAGACCATAGTTTCGCACAAATTGAAGCAGAAATACACCAAATGTTGAAGAAAAAGTTCACATGTGATGAAGTCTTGGGTCTGTTATTTACCTGAATTTACCTGATTCTGAAGGAGAATATCTGCCTTTTGGAGAATATGAGCGATCGTCTAGTCACGTTACGTCTGTGAATGGAGGTGCGTCTTTGCGTCTTTGCAACAGTGTTCACTAAGCATGCCATGCTTATGTCGACCCTCTGCCCAACGTAGCTGAAGGTGCCAGTGGTAAAGGTGATGATAGTGTCCGTAATGGACGTAGTAAAGACAGCAGGGGTAGTAAAAATAGGGCTCTGAAGAACTACAAAGTCACCCGCGATAGGAACTGATTTGACCAGGCTACTTTATTGTATAGTAGAATAAGGTTTGTGGTAATAGTAATAGTTTACTATTGTTGGTTTACATGTGACTGCTTTCCTGTTCAGGTGTTATGTGGGTGAAATGACAAAAAAGTAAGCAAAACTGCTCAAATATATGTTCAACATCCAGTATTTACTGAAATGTGCATAATTCTAGGTGGTTGTCATCCAGTGACGTCATAATATGCAAATTAGATGTGTAAATGTACACCCTTCATAAACTTTTGTTCATACTCAATGATTTTCACATTTACAGTAGGACATTATCCCTGACCACTTTCAAGCCATGGCCTTTTGAAATTTTGATGTAAAAATCGAATGATGTTTTTTTAAAACCTGGCGCCTAAAGGGTTAATTCCTTTTTATTTAATCTCTTCATTGGGGCTGGAACCTTTCTGTGAACTGTAAATAACAGATGCTGTTGATGAACCCATTGCCACTGTACAAGTGACAAGTCACCTTTTTGTCTTGAATTGATGAAACCAATGTCTGTTTTTTAAGGATCAGAAACAAACCTACAAACTTGCACTTTACAATATTTGTCTTGTCTTGTCTAACAAATGCTGTTGATATTGAACCCAGTTACTCCATTTCCTTTACTTATGCCACACCAATGTCTGTTCATCAAACTTTATTTTTGATGGCACTGAACTGAAAATGTTAATAGATTTTTTCTGTAAATTTAACTCATTAAAACTTGTATCAAACCAGTTTTTGTCCATGCTGTCAAACGTGGATTAGTTATGTTCCCAGTTTTTATATTGGATGTCATCACTTTATAATATATCATATATCAGAATATTCTATTACTGTGGCACACTGGCAGTGTGTGGAACACAGATAGATTATAAGGGCCGTGTGCGGTACACAGATAGATTATAAGGGCATGATAAGGGCAGTGTGTGGAACACCGATAGATTATAAGGGCCGTGTGCGGTACACAGATAGATTATAAGGGCATGATAAGGGCAGTGTGTGGAACACCGATAGATTATAAGGGCAATTGTGGTGAAGCACAGACATATGGTTTACGCCTGTGCAGCAGAACAGGGGTAGATAGTAGATTTGGGGCAGGGGTCGATGTAGAAGAGGGGTACATGTGGGAGAGGGGTAGATGCGGAGGAGGGGTAGATGTGGAGGAGGGGTAGATGTGGGAGATTGGGAGAGGGGTAGTTGTGGGGTAGTTGTGGAGGAGGGGTAGATGTGGGAGAGGGGTAGATGTGGGAGAGGGGTAGTTGTGGAGAAGGGGTAGATGTGGAGGAGGAGTAGTTGTGGAGGAGGGGTAGATGTGGAGGAGGGGTAGTTGTGGAGGAGGGGTAGATGTGGAGGAGGGGTAGATGTGGAGGAGGGGTAGGTGTGGAGGAGGGGTAGGTGTGGAGGAGGGGTAGATGTGGGAGATTGGGAGAGGGGTAGTTGTGGGGTAGTTGTGGAGGAGGGGTAGATGTGGGAGATTGGGAGAGGGGTAGTTGTGGGGTAGTTGTGGAGGAGGGGTAGATGTGGGAGAGTGGTAGATGCGGAGGAGGGGTAGTTGTGGGAGACGGGTAGTTGTGGGAGACGGGTAGTTGTGGGAGACGGGTAGATGTGGGAGACGGGTAGATGTGGAGGAGGGGTAGAAGTGGAGGAGGGGGAGATGTGGAGGAGGGGGAGATGTGGAGGAGGGGTAGTTGTGGAGGAGGGGTAGGTGTGGAGGAGGGGTAGATGTGGGAGGAGGGGTAGATGATGTATGCCCCTGTGCGTGTGGAGCATTACTGCGAGCTCAGTGTGTCAGAGAGAGTGATGAGGCATGTAATGTGTGTGCCATGATTCCTGCTGATGTGTGTCTGGAGGAGCACCAGTGTTAACACCCCTCATACCTACCTACACACACACACACACACACACACACACACACACAAACACACACTACAAAGACACACACACACACGAAACATTACAAAGACAGACACACATGACACATTACAAAGACACACACACACACACACACACACACACACACGTACACGACACATTACAAAGACACACACTTCGCAAATTACAAAAACATCAGAGCCACTGAGAGAACAAGGACACACAAGAATATACCTACAAATCATCTTATATCTGGGGTGCACACACACAGACTAGGGCTGGGACAACGCGTCGACGTAATCGATGACGTCGACGCAAAAAATACGTCGACGCAAAATATGAGCGTCGATTCGTCAAGCATAACGTGTGCTGCTAAATATTTTTAATTTTACACCTTCAGTGTTTTTCATACGTTGACTAATCTGTGGCTGGGCACCACGAAATCAAAACCGGCCACCACACATTGATGTTCTATGTTGTAGGCCTGCTATTTAAATTAAAGATAAGATAAAATAATTTCATTGAGCTGCACTTGCCACTTACTCGCAGTCTTTCCTCGCCCCGCCCGCTCTCTCTCGTAACAAGCCCGCTGCTCCTCCTCTGCATGTGCATTTAACAAAATAGTCACGATTGTTGAAGGATTGTTGTTGCCACATAGAAGCACTGCATAGAACACAGTGGGCTACATTGCTATTAAAAGCATCGTGACCATGCTGCGCAAATTTGTTCAAAACCGCTGCATTAAAGTTAAAGTAAACTCTGCTAAGGTCTTATCACAACATAGTACATTGAGGAGACTAAACGAAGTTAAGTTACAGTATGCAATCAAGCAGTAACCTTATCTCAAAGCTAACGTTAGAATACTGTTTGGATGTCAAGTTTAGCATGCTTACTTGCAGCTGCTTGTATTACTCATTCAGGGCTCATTTTATTGACTCTGTTTGCAAAATCCAGATGGAAATGGAAAAGTGTTTTCCAAGACTCAAAAGTGCTTGTCCAAAGGAGAAGTACAAACTGTTATTTGAACTACGTTATGAATTGCATCCACACATGATTCCCACAAGAACGTCTTAAAATGACTAACTGAAACTTTATTGAATGCTACCTCTGACTAAGAATACATTACTTTGCACTTGTAGTTACTTGCACTTCAGTCTTTTATTTTGGAATCTTAAGAGCAATAAACATATATTGCAATGTTAAATAATTCATGTTTTTTTCATTCAGATATGCAAATAAACATGTATAAGTTGCTATTAGTGAATTAATGGGGAGATAATCGATAATCGAATCGAAATCGAATCGGACTGAAAAAATGAATCGTTAGATTAATCGATGCATCGAAAAAATAATCGCTAGATTAATCGTTTAAAAAAATAATCGTTTATCCCAGCCCTAACACAGACACAAACAAGAGCACCTACTGTACACTCAGAACAACACACAGGCATTCGGACTTGCACACGCGCGCGCACGCACGCACGCACGCACGCACGCACGCACGCACGCACGCACGCACCTTGCATCCTAACGTTGTGTCTTTTAAACGTCACGCCGAGACGCATCTTGCATCCTAACGTTGTGTCTTTTAAACGTCACGCCGAGATGCATCTTGCATCCTAACGTTGTGTCTTTTAAACGTCACGCCGAGACGCATCTTGCATCCTAACGTTGTGTCTTTTAAACGTCACGCCGAGATGCATCAGCTCTGCCCTGCTGCCACTGCATCAACATCAAATCAAATCAAATCTAATCCCTTCAGGGGCATCAGCAGAGCCCAATTTCACACGCAGCCAAACTACCTACATCAGAAGAGCTCTCTGGTAAACACACACACGCAGCCAAACTACCTACATCAGGAGAGCTCTCTGGTAAACACACACACACAGCCAAACTACCTACATCAGAAGAGCTCTCTGGTAAACACACACACAGCTATCCTCCATTACGGGGGGAAACTGCATCGGGAGGCCGAGCCGTCTGCACTGCTGCAGCAGGAAACAATAGTATTGTTAATGAGATTTACTGCCAACCTGGAAATGGCACAGGTTTTCATCAAATATGTCATCAAATATATCACCCTGACTTGGTTGTTAGACATCAACCACAATGGCCACAGACACAACTCCAACTGCAACTCTCACTTGTACTTACACTTTATGTGGCCAAGCGGGGAACTATGGAGAGAGAGAGAGAGGGGGAGAGAAACCGAGCACAGGCCAAGCAGAGAACCATGGAGAACCATGCAGAACCATGCCTATCTAATTGGATATGTGTATTAGAGTCATCGGGGGCTCACATCTATATGGGGCATGAAACTACGAGCAGCTGAGAGTCTGGGTGTGTACAAATTTTTCCGCAGTTTCCTTTTTTTTGCTAGTATGCCTGTGTGTGTATCAACTTGCTGTGTCTGTGTGATAGCATGCCTGTATCTGCTTATTGTGTCTGTGTGTGATAGCTTGTGTTTGAATTGTGCTTGGCTGAATGTATGTATGCCCGTGAGCGTTATATGCGCACAAGTGTATGTGTGTGTGAGGAGATTGAGTTGTCCCTCATGTGAGAAGAGGTTTATTAGGCCAGTCCATCACAGCCGCGTTGTCTTGGCTGAGGGACGTCCCAGGCTTGACCAACTAATGCCACACAGGCAGTGAGGCGCGCCTGGGCCATACTAATGCAGAGCCCCCAACGGCCAACACACACACACACACACACACACACACACACACACACACACACACACACACACACACACACACACACACACACACACACACACACACACACACACACACACACACACACACACACACACACACACACACACACACACACACCTCCTCCGGTGTCGAGCTCCGGGGCCTCTGCTGGAGGGGATTAAGTCCCTCTCTCTCACTCACAGACACGAACACACACACACACACAGAGACACACACACGACAGCTTCATTCTGCAGTCTGTCTACGTACAGTCTCCCACTTCGTAAAACCTCTCGATACCCTCACTAACACACACACGCCAAATAATACACAAACATACGATACCCTCACCAACCACACACACACCAAATAATACACAAACATACACATCCTCTCGATACCCTTACCAACACACACACAGCAAATAATACACAAACATACACATCCAAAGACCATTTCAAGTACACAAATAAAGCCCAGGCAGGCTGTTTATATAGCGAATACACATCTGAAAGGATATGCGCTGCCTTTTATAAGAGGCTTCCAGCTGTTCTCTCCAAACAAATGCAGCTAGCGCGGATAGGGCTGGCGACTAAAGCTGACTCCTATTTATGACTTCACAGAGGACTAGCAGGTCAAGCCGCTGCCATTCACGGTTGACTTCATAGACTGCCATCACACCAGCCACTAGCGACAGCTCCCTCTTCCCCCAGTGGGCTCAGAGCAGGAGGAGTGTTTGGGGCTTATGGGAGTTGTAGGCATATGGGCCCAATATTGGTCCCATCCAGGTTTTATATATGTTTTGGTCAAGGTGGGGATTGTGTGTGTGTGTGTGTGTGTGTGTTGGGGAAGAAGAGAGATTCGTAACTGGTTTAGAGTCATAAGATGACACCACTCCAAAGACAGGGCTATGAGGTGCTCATGTCACACTACGGGCCCTTGGGGTGAGTCTGTGAGTACAGCTCTTGGGGTGAGTCTGTGTGTAGAGCTCTTGGGGTGAGTGTGTGTAGTTGTTTATCGAGGCTGAAGCTTTTTATGTTACCCTGTTGCATGTTAGCTCTCGGCAAGGTGTTTCTGCATATCATTTTTACAGTGTGTGTGTGTGTGTGTCAGTCTGAACTACAGCATTTGAGTATGGCATCTTGAAGGTCTATCTGAACAGTGTGCATGTCCTACATTGATGATTTGTACACACACACACACACGGCTTGTTTGTTACCCACAGCAGATGTCTAAAGTGCTCTTGACGTGACCCGTAAGCTGCTCATGATTTGTCATTCTCTCTGCCCATGGTCAGACAGGGGGGCAACCACCACAGCGACAGTGCGCCATAAAAACATCCGTCTCTTACATGCCTGCCTTTATTTAACACACACACACACACACACACACACACACATTTGAATTCTTCATTTGAATCCACCAATCAAATTTCTTTACAGAAAGGATTCAACAGTCTCAGATATGATACAGCGTTGACATTCAAGGGTACATAAAGCATTGCCTACACCACACAGCAATAGGCCTGTCACGATAACAAATTTTACTGGACGATAAATTGTCTCAGAAATTATTGCGATAAGCGATAATATTGTCGTTCTGAGAATTTTCCTCGGGAAGAGGAAGACGGCCCACTTGTTGTGTTTTTTTTTCCCCAACTGTGCATGTTTGTTGTGTTGCCGCTTTTAATTGCGACTGTTTTCCAACAAATGCGACACACCGACTCGCACACGTGCAGTGGTTCACCACGGGCATTCGGTTTAAATCCGAAATGCTCCCACACTGCAGCTGTCGCGTTAGGCTTAGAAACCTATTCCATCTTTTTTGTCTCGAACTCGCAACTAGCTTTCTCTCTGCCTAGTGCCTACCGGATACTTCTCACGCGGCTCTTTAGCTGCACTCTGTGGTAGGCTACGCCAGTAGTCCCGCCTCCCCACACACCATGCGACTGATAAGTGACTGACATGAGGGTTCACTCATCGTTACTCTAAGGACCCGAGAGAGAGACGAGGAAAACAAACAAGCATGCAAATGGCATTTATCGCGGCCAGAAAAATTATCGAGCTAATTTTAATTATCATGCGATTAATTGATTTATTGAATATCGCGACAGGCCTACACAGCAAGACTATCACAGCTGCTATGGAGCAGAATTGTGCCAGTTGTTTAGACCAGTGTTTCCCAAAGTCTGGGTCGCGACCCACGGGTGGGTCGCAGGAGATTTTATTTGGGTCGCCAGCACAATTTATGTTGTGTTATAGGCCTAACGGATACCATTTGTCATTTGATACCAGGAAAGCTAACAGTTTTCTATTAGGATGTAGATTGTTAACTACCACAGTCACGGTTTTGTCATAAAAGCTCATGAAACTGGCGCATGAAACTGTGGGACGAACGCACCGCAGAGGGGTGCCAGCATGGATATCTACCTCTCAAAATGAAACCGTTCTGTGGGGCGCCTGCCATGTACCTTGCAGTTGCAAACTGCAAGGGACATGAATCCGCCTATTTGCACGAACATTAATAGATACCAGCTCCTCAACTTTACCGATTCAAATCCTGTGACCGCGCTGTCAACTAAAGCAGACATCCATAGACCGACATAAGGCCATTACAATTTGCATACAGTTTCGATTGCAGATGAAATCTTTAAAGTTAATAGCAACCTCCTCACATTCTTATTTCTGATTTAAAATGCACAACAGTGCATTATAGTCTACAATTTAAATGGGCATTTTAAACACTATTCCTCTTGTTTTCTACCTCGCTAACTCCAAAGTAAAGGCGCATTTTTCCGGCTATTGCGCAAAAGCATCTTGTTCTGATATAACGACTATACAATATAATATAATACAACAATACAATATAACGACTTGAGTTATTTGCTGTTTACAATGGAATTGACGTCCACAGTGTTATGGACCCATTTGTCTGCAACGCAACGTAGCCTACAAATTTTTTTTTTAGAAATACAGGAACAGCTTACTATGCTGACGAATGACGACTGCACAACATGTGAAAATTTCGCCTACTCTCAGATGCGCAATAAAACGTATCTTTTCAGTAGTCATTTCCAACTTTTCACGCTGATGGTGCTCAAAATGCAACACAACCGTGTTCAAAGCAGGGATCCTATAGCAATGTATGGTTGGGGGAGGCATAGAAAAGTTGGAGAACCTGTGGCCTAAAACAATATTGGTGGTTGCAGGGTAGATTTGAAGTGAAATGGGTCGCGATGGTCTGTCATTTTTAAAAAGTGGGTCGCCAGAAAAAAAGTTTGGGAAACACTGGTTTAGACTTTCCTTTTGATAGCCCTGTCAGTCTCAACCCACCATCAGTTTGTGGGTCTTAAGCTGCCAGATATCAAGATCACATACACACACACGCGCACGCGCGCACACACACACACACACACACACACACACACACACACACACACACACACACACACACACACACACACACACACACACACACACACACACACACACACACACACACACACACACACACACACACACACACACACACACACACACACACACACACACACACACACACACACACACACACACACACACACACACACACACACACACACACACACACTCTATTCTACTCATGATCAAATATGATGAAATCACACAGTCCAGCTGATGGTTAACATGTACTACTCATAGTAGGTGCATCTGTCCAAAACAACACACACGTGAGCTCTAATGCACCTACATGGTAAAGACATAGTAGTCAAGGCAACACAGCACCATAACAAGCCATTTTATATCTTGTTGTCTTCATAGGAACGGGACAAGAGGAATCTGATGCATTTGAATGTATCAGCTCTAGCTAGGTGATGGACTCAGGGTTGGCCAAACTGCTGAGAGACCGCTGAGGAACACGCACTGTAACATAGAGTCCTCTTAACCCAATCTGGAGTCTTTGAGGACTGTGGACTGTAACATAGAGTCCTCTTAACCCAATCTGGAGTCTTTGAGGACTGTGGACTGTAACATAGAGTCCTCTTAACCCAATCTGGAGTCTTTGAGGACTGTGGACTGTAACATAGAGTCCTCTTAACCCAATCTGGAGTCTTTGAGGACTGTGGACTGTAACATAGAGTCCTCTTAACCCAATCTGGAGTCTTTGAGGACTGTAACATAGAGACCTCTTAACCCAATCTGGAGTCTTTGAGGACTGTGGACTGTAACATAGAGTCCTCTTAAACTAATCTGGAGTCTTTGAGGACTGTGGACTGTAACATAGAGTCCTCTTAACCTAATCTGGAGACTTTGAGGATTGTGGACTGTCCAGAATGATGAAACATCGACACACCAGTGGCGCAGTATTGATGATGTGCTGCAGATTTAAAAAAGGAGGGAGTTGTAAAAGCGTCTGCCCCCGAGGCGCTAACATCCATGGCAGGGGTCGTCCCGTCCCCTTGGTGCCCAGGGTGAGGTGCGGGCGGTGGGACGCCAGGCGGGCAGGTCCCCCACTAAATTTAGGTGCCACGTGGGGCCCTGCGGGTTAATTTTAGAGAGGGCCCCTCATTTGCACGTCCAAAGAGGACACTTCCACCTCCAAATATTATCAATATGGCCTCGTTTCCACGGCCGCGAAAATACCTCCTCATACCTTGCCTGAACACACACACACACACACACACCACAATGTCACCACGTGCCCCGTCAGTGTCGCTCCTACTCTGTTTTTAGAGTTACTGTCCCAGCTAGGTCACACACACACACACACACACAGCTGAAGTCAGTCAGTCTTGTGTAGAACAAAGAGCCAGAGCAGGGCTGTATATCTGGCCTTAAAGTGCCAATTACCACCTCATAAGAATCTGCTTAACACTACGTTAACAGCAGATCCTGGCAGCACACGCGCGCTCGCTCACACGCTCACACGCTCACACACACACACACACACACACACACACACACACACACACACACACACACACACACACACACACACACACACACACACACACACACACACACACACACACACACACACACACACACACACACACACACACACACGCGCGCGCGCTTGCTCGCTCACACACACACACACACAAAAACACTACAACACTCAGACACCTTTCTGCAGCTACCGCTGGCAGCAATGTTTGTTTCCAGGAAACACTGGCGCTGTAACATCACTCCACACACCAGGAGCACTGCGACTGTGCACAACAGGTAACTCCCATAACACACCTGCACAGGTAATTCCCATAACACACCTGCACAGGTAACTCCCATAGCACACCTGCACAGGTAACTCCCATAACAGACCTGCACAGGTAACTCCCATAACAGACCTGCACAGGTAACTCCCATAGCACACAGCAAAGCTTCTCAGCCAAATCTCCCCATTACATCTCTACCACTGCTCAACTAGAGGGATTCACTCTTAGGAGAAACTGCACATGAAGCACAACGATGATGAACACATGATGTTTGGTCAAAACACGAGGACAGTAGGAGATGGCCGAGGAGTGTGTGTGTGTGTGTGTGTGTGTGTGTGTCGTCTATGGTTCTCTGTGTGTGCAATTTACAATTTTCTGATTTTCTCGCCCTCTTTCAGTGTGTGTGTGTGGCAGCATGAGAAGTCATTGTGCATGCAGCAGGCTGCAGGTAATTAGGCTGCAGTGTTTGCTCATGATCATGGGCTGGGCCGAGAGGATTAGCAAAGGCTTGCTGATAGAGCAGTGGGAGGGGAGTGGGGGGAGTCCTCCAGCAGGGGGTGTGTGTGTGTGTATGTATCTGTCTGTCTGTCTGTCTGTCTGTATGTGTGTGTGTGTCTTTGTGTGTGTGTGTGTGTGTCTGTGTGTGTGTGTCTGTTAGGGGTGGGCGATATGGACAAAAAGTAATATCTCGATATTTTTTGTGATTTTGACGATAACGATAATAAGTCGATATCCTTTAAAAACATTTTTTTGTTAAAGTCTCAGTTACTTTACAGCTCATTATTTATTAATAGCATCATTACAATAATAACCAATAACCTAACCTGTGACTTTTTAACCAAATCAACCAATGCATTGTCACTCTGACACATTTCCAATTCTGCCCCCACTTGTGTGTGTGGCAATGACATGGTCTAGCCAGCTACATTAGAGAAGATGAATAGGCCTAACAGTTTCCCAAAAGAAAGTCTGAAGCTGAAGTTCCTTTCAAACCTTTGCATAGGATTCACTGTAAAACTAAGCAGACCAACAGAGTACATCTCAGTTATTTCCTTCGATGTTTAGTTTAAGAGCAATCATGTAGGCTAGCATTCCAAGTTACAGAATAGAAACTGATGCGTTAGCTTATGGCTAATGTATATGAGAAATCCCATAGAGATGCTAACGGTTAGCATAATCGGTAACCGTAGATATTTAGAGCGAACTTCAGTCCATTTACAAAAGAGTTACATGAGAATAGTTCTTGTTTACAGCTGACTATTAAAATACTCAAAGGCTAATGTTTTCTTTCCATATAATACCGAGTAGGAAAAAATGTGACGTCTCATTAATGCTACTTGAACAGAAGTAGCCGCATAAAATCCCAAGTAGGCTACTCTTGCTGCACAAAATAAACATTAGGCATGCCTGTGTGTGATCCACTAGTGATCACGTGACACTTGCTCTGCTGCAGCCAGGGGCTTCTCCCGCATACACCTCCTGGGAATGTATGAGTCTTCAGTGCGTGATTTCGAGTGTTTTTCCCCCATAAGTAATTTAAATACTCGATAATGTCAATTTGCACATCGTTAAAACAACAATCACGATATTATCGCAGACGATATATATCGCCCACCCCTAGTGTCTGTCTGTCTGTCTGTCTGTCTGTCTGTCTGTCTGTCCAAAATGCTGGATGGATATTGTTCTTGGGGGAATTAAATGAAATTCAAATATCTGCATCACACTTTCTGGCCCCTTTCTCCTTCCACAGACCACTGAAGCTACCTCAAAGACACTAGCCTAGCCTCAACCACTAAAGCTACCTCAAAGACACTAGCCTAGCCTCAACCACTAAAGCTACCTCAAAGACACTAGCCTAGCCTCAACCACTGACGCTACCTCAAAGGCACTAGCCTAGCCTCAACCACTAAAGCTACCTCAAAGGCACTAGCCTAGCCTCAACCACTGAAGCTACCTCAAAGGCACTAGCCTAGCCTCAACCACTGAAGCTACCTCAAAGACACTAGCCTAGCCTCAACCACTGAAGCTACCTCAAAGGCACTAGCCTAGCCTCAACCACTGAAGCTACCTCAAAGG
Source organism: Alosa pseudoharengus (assembly GCF_046254945.1). NCBI lineage: Eukaryota > Metazoa > Chordata > Actinopteri > Clupeiformes > Clupeidae > Alosa > Alosa pseudoharengus. Next base: position 36,068,724 of record NW_027468620.1, on the reverse strand, counting down.
CACTAGCCTAGCCTCAACCACTAAAGCTACCTCTAAGGAACAACTGCTACCTGAGATGAAAGCCATCAAGACTTCCACTGTGGAGGGAGGTAGAAGTTAGGCAACACTTGGAGGTAGTGTAATGTGCTTGCTTAATTCATTAAAGGAATTATCCGGAGTAAAATGCACTTTAGATCGATTTCCGGATGATTGGGGGTACATACGTTGAGTTGACATCAAAATTATGTCATTCGGATGTGTTTTGAGAAAGTTCGATTGTACCGTTTTCAGTCACAACTCGTAGCCTGGACGTGAGCGGGGCATTTCAATTGCGCCGCTACAAAACGCTATTTCTATACCTCTTCTACAGTTCCAAACAACATAACACTTACGTGGTAGTGAGTAGATGGTCCCTAAAGCCAAACCGAAGTATCCCGAGGTCTTTATGTGGTCGAATAGAGAGTCCAGAATGAATTTCATCAAGCCAGTAACTTTACAGAAATGTTGCCATCTTTGCCGCCACTTTGAGGGGAAAGTCCGTAGGAGTCTTATTGCTGAGTGTGTTGTAACACGCTCTGGAAATTCACAATTTCGTCGCCGTTTTTAAAAAAAAAAAAAAAACATAGTCCAGTATTTCTTTCGAAATTGAAATGAAGTTGTATGGACTGGACTATGTTTTTTTTTTTTAAACGGCGACGAAATTGTGAATTTCCAGAGCGTGTTACACAGCAATAAGACTCCTACGGACTTTCCCCTCAAGGTGGCGGCAAAGATGGCAACATTCCCGGAAAGGTACTGGCTTGATGAAATTCATTCTGGACTCTCTATTCGACCACATAAAGACCTCGGGATACTTCGGTTTGGCTTTAGGGACCCTCTACTCACTACCACGTAAGTGTTATGTTGTTTGGAACTGTAGAAGAGGTATAGAAATAGCGTTTTGTAGCGGCGCAATTGAAATGCCCCGCTCACTTCCAGGCTACGAGTTGTGACTGAAAACGGTACAATCAAACTTTCTCAAAACACATCCGAATGACTTCATTTTGATGTCAACTCAACGTATGTACCCCCAATCATCCGGAAATCGATCTAAAGTGCATTTTACTCCGGATAATTCCTTTAACTCTGTTAATTTGTTTATTAATCACCTTGGTAGTTGAGATTAGCAATTAGCTCATTTAATCTGATTTCCATTTCTTTAGCTATCACTAGTCAGTTGTAAGCTATGCAACAGTAGCAGACCATGATTAGCACTTCCTCTGCCACTTTGAAGTGCTGCGGATCTGCAACGTGCTACAAGCTCTAGTTGGCACTCTGCTCATCTGCAACGTGCTACAAGCTCTCTGCTAGTTGGCACAAAATCCATGTACTGGCACCGTGCCTGAGGCACAGTGACTCGGAGGTTGGTACTGCTCTGCCATCCAGCAGTGAGGTCACATCCTGCGGCGTAGTGGGTCAGACTGCTCTGGTGGGAGTTTAACCCCGGAGACAAATTCTAAAGCAGTACTGGGTGTTATTTCTGATCCATTATTTGTTTGTGCTATTTTGTCATTGGTTTTGGCCCTACAACACACACACACACACACACACACACACACACACGTGAGTGAGTGTGAGGGAGTGGTGTAAATATATTGTTTATATGTTAGTGCAGGCCCCTCATGTCAACTGAGCATGTTTATGAGCTATGGCTATTTCTGTGGTTATGCTCCACCACTGTCATAATGTGTGTGTGTGTGTGTGGTTTGTTTTGTTTTGTGGTAGCAGTGTGTGTGTATGTGTGTGTGTGGTTTGTTTTGTGGTAGCAGTGTGTGTGTGTGTGGTTTGTTTTGTGGTAGCAGTGTGTGTGCCCTAAGATTAGGGTTAGGTTGTGGGTTCCACTGCCCTCTGTGGTTGTCGACATGGCTAAGAAAGCAGACAGTGCCCTGATTGATGCAAGAGAGTGTGTGTGTTTGTGCGTGTGTGTGTGTGTGTGTGTGTGTGTGTGCGCGCGTGTCGGAGAGAGTAAGCGCGAGCTTGGTGAGGGACTCTCCCTTGCTCTAACACACTCCACCCTAGCAGGATGGGTGGTAACACATGTCACCCCTCTCACACACACACACACACACACACACACACACACACACACACACACACACACAGAGCTCCAGGGCCTAAGCCAGTGCTGTCATTCCCCCGTTAGAGGGCTGTTAAGTGGGCAGATTTACAGCTACAGACCTCAGCAGCACTGGAGGTGTCTGTCCCCCCACCCCATGGAGGTGAGGGGGTCCCATTAATCACACACAACGACAGACCTTTTTACTGTAGTAGAATAGGGCGCGCACACACACACGCGCGCGCACACACACACACACACACACACACACACACACACACACACACACACACACACACACACACACACACACACACACACACACACACACACACACACACACACACACACACACACACACACACACACACACACACACACACACACACACACAATGCCAGTTGTCTGCTGGAATTCCCTGACGTCACCCAGTCTATAATAGCAATAGCAGGCTCCCACAGGGACAAAGCACATTCAAGCACCTCGTATCAAAGTGGCCGGCACATCAGGCTCAGGCCTCGGCCCTTAAGCAGAAGAGCAGCACTGATGCAGACATGCACACACACACACATATATATAAACAGACAACCAAACACACACACTGCATCAGGCTCTGGCCTCGGCCCTTAAGCACAGCAGACACAGAGTGCAGTCAGACTGGAAGAGCAGCACTGACACACACACACACACAGTGCAGTCAGACTGGAAGAGCAGCACTGATGCAGACATGTGCGCACGCGCGCACACACACACACACACACACACACACACACACACACACACACACACACACACACACACACACACACACACACACACACACACACACACACACACACACACACACACACACACACACACACACACACACACACACACACACACACACACACACACACACACACAGACAGACAGAGTGCAGTCAGACTGGAAGAGCAGCACTGCTGCACAGGCCACCAGAGAGCATGGAATGTTCATTAAAATTCAGCAACTTGTACAGATTACAGTCGAAATAGCAACTGGCAACGCAAAACGCCAAGTGACAAAGTTAAACTAATCTCAGCTTTTGAGGCAATAGGCAATTGGGGTCGAGTGAAGTCTGAATGAGGCTTGGAAGAAGAATGCTATGATGGAATGGAATGCGACTAGGACTGAGATCAGGCTTAAAGCCTCGTTCACATACACGGCGACAAGAGACCACGTAATGTCAACATAATTCACACTGATGACACAAAACATAACAATTACTTCAGCGTTTGAGTTGACAAGTGATGGGCGAAGAGCGAATCGCTGTGTATGTGACCAGGGCTCATGTGTATGTGACCAGGGCTCATGGGCCAGCAGTTCCACTGGTCCCGTGTCGGCCACTGAGCGAGTAAAAGCGGCCGGGCACAGCGTGACGGTGCGGAATGTTCTGGGAGAGAGACGGGGAGAATTCTGATCACCATTTCTCTATTCAGCTCTCTTTCTTTCTCTATTCTCTATCCATTTCTTCTGGGCCAAGTCAAGTGAACAGGAGAGGGAGGGAGAGAGAGAGAGAGAGAGAGAGAGAGAGAGAGAGAGAGCAAGAGAGAGAGAGAGAGAGAGAGAGAGCAAGAGAAGGAGAGAGAGAGAGGGAGAGAGAGAGAGATGGACATGAGAGTTAAGGACAATTTATTTGTTCAGGCAACAAGTGTCGCTCGTATTTATGTGTGGTAAAAGAGAGCAAAAATGTGTCCACGGAGCTTGTTCAAAGGCGCAGACATTGTTGCATACTATGATTGGATAATTGGATATCAACTCAAAGTTCTACTGGAGTAGACACGATATCATAGTTTATGTCTGTTTACTTTCGATTCACAGTGAGATGTAACGTTAATGTCCCAATTGTTATAGTAACTTTTAAACATTGTATTCCACAAGCTGTGAAAGCCAACAGCTCCACCACATGTGTCTGCAGGCGGAGGAGAGACAGTGAGTGATGGGAGGCTGTAACTGTGCCTCGAGGCCCAGGGCTTAGGCTAATGGCCGCTCCCTGAGGCGTCCCTACATGTGTTCCACTGCGCCCTGATCCCGGGCCTAGCCTGCACAGGGCTCAGTAAATATCAAAGGCTCAACCCACGCCACACATCAGTCCGCAAAAGCTACGGCCGTACACACACTCTCTCTCCTTGATGTGTGTGTGTGGCCCAACAGACCTCAGAGAGGATGTTCAGGAAGGTCACTGGAGGCCTAGACGCCTTAAGGACACGAGTAAATATATTTGCATAAGTAGGAGTCATACATGACTAGCGTCTATTCTGCTGGCATCCCGCGGCATTCCTGTGGTCATCCTGGTGATATATGGACACAGAACAGATCGGGTGGCAAAGGGATGGTTGGGGGGGGGGGGGGGGCAGAGCAGGCCCGGGGGGGGGGGGGCTGCTCAACACCCCGTTCCGAAAATAGGCGTTGATAGGAATCACCGTCTCATGGGCTGGGCGGCCTGGCAGTCCCCGCTCGAGCGAGCGAGCCTCTGGACGAATAAATCAATGGCGCTCAGACACGGACATAGAGGAGTTCAGGGCTTATCTTTAGCCACTCGGACACCCGGCTGGAAATACTGTGTCACAATACCTTAGCCGTTAACCAGCCGCTGCTAAGTTTAGATGGCGACAGTAGACTGGGCGGTCTGGTCAGAGTTGGAAGACTGACGGCTGATCGAAACAAGAAATAATTTCTCTCCTTAGAACAGTGGTTTTCAAACTTTTTCTGTCATTCCCCACTTTGGAAATGGGGAATTTTCAAGCCCCAACTGACCCCATCAACTAGGCAAAATGGTAATGTAAAAAAAAAAAATGGATCCACATTGCATTTCCTGTCTTGGTCCGGTGGATCAGATGCTATTTTAATTCATATGTCGCATGTCGGTCTGTTTATGACTCCTATGTTTGTGTGTGGCTATTTTGTTTGGAATCTATGATCTTGTCAAAAAAAAAGGCATTACTACAGATTAACAAAAGAAAAAATGTCCTCCTGTTCATCATGCCCCACCTGACATGTCTCTAGTCCCCACTAGTGGGGCTTGCCCCACACTTTGAGAACCACTGCCTTAGAAAGACCTACGCTCCCTGACCATCAGATTGGCCCCGCATCATGGCTCACTCACATTTCACTAATGAGAGGACACCAAAGACTACAGTGTTGCCTCAAATGTACCGCTAACAACACAAGAAAGAGGAGCTGTGAGGAGCTAGATCTCAAGTGTTTTAGTGCATTAATTCACCCGAGAGGAAATGTTTAACAATATTTCATTAATATATTACTGGGCCGTGTCCTTGAGTCCCTTTCGGATGTATAGCTTGACTGCTCATTCGGCAGTCCTTTCTCTGGCCCTAACAGGGCAGCTGAGCGTGCCATCCTTTGTCGGAGGGGATGGCAAGGTAATTATCTGAAAGGTCACCGTGGGAACGATCAAAGCGCTGCGCCACGACAACGAGACCCACAAGCGTCCCTCGCACCTTGCATCAACCCCACCGCACAAATCCAGTCAATTAAGAGTGTGCTCGTGAATTTCGTTACTGTTCAGAGAGACAAAAAAGGGGAGGAAGAGACCGAGGAGGATGTGTGTGTGTGTGTGTATGTGTGTGTATGTGTGTGTGTGTGTGTGTGTGTGTGTGTGTGTGTGTGTGTGTGTGTGTGTGTGTGTGTGTGTGTGTGTGTGAGAGAGAGAGGGAGATAATGAGAGGGAAAGGGAGAGCGTGAGGAAGAGAGGGAAAGCTGTCAGTCATTGCAGGGCCAGGCTTTGCGTGTGTGAGGTGTGAGAAATCTCAGCGCTGTATTTGTGTGAATGAAAATGAGCGGATTTACAGCCTCAGCAGACCTGTCAAAAAGCCGACCTTCCTCTCGGACTGGGGAGGGGGGATTTACCAGAGAACCCCAGACTGGTGCCGAGCAGCGCATAACAAAGTGAGTGAGGGAGCGAGGGATAGGGAGAGAGAGAGAGGGAGAGAGAGAGATAGGGAGAGAGAGGGATAGGGAGAGAGCGAGGGAGAGAGAGGGATAGGGAGAGAGAGAGAGAGAGAGAGATAGGGAAAGAGAGAGAGGGAGAGAGAGAGAGAGAGAAAGGGAGAGAGAGAGAGAGAAAGGGAGAGAGAGAGGGAGCGAGGGAGAGAGAGAGGGAGAGAACGAGACAGCACAAAAAAAGATCAGAACAGAGAAGTAAAAAGATTTCAAAAAGGGATAACGCACGAAAAAAACGAACGCACCTCTCCCACTCTCTATCTGAGAATCTCTCTCTCTCTCTCCTCTTCTCTTCTCTTCTCTCCTCTCCTCTCTCTTTCCTCTCTCTCTCTCTCTCTCTCTCTCTCTCTCTCTCTCTCTAATAAGGCAGTGGTGAATTATTCAGTGGGGAATTGGATCCGATCTGGCCAGACATCCCTCTGTGGGGTTAAACAGGCCCCTCAGGCGGCCGCAGCCAGAGATGGCCAACCAACCAGCAGCACAACACAACTCCCCCCCCCCCCCCCGGCGCACCACAACGGCCCAGCCCCCCCCCCCCCTCCCGGTGCACCACAACGCCCCCCCCCCCATCTAACCGCTACACTCACCAGCACACAGCACACGCGGCAGTGGAGTGGGTGCGGAGGCAGGGCGGCGTAAGACACCAAATAGTGAGATAGTGAGGCTCCGGCACCTATTCATCAAATAGTGAGATAGTGAGGCTCCGACGCCTATTCATCAAATAGTGAGATAGTGAGGCTCCGGCCCCTTTTCATCAAATAGTGAAATAGTGAGGCTCCGACGCCTATTCATCAAATAGTGAGATAGTGAGGCTCCGGCGCCTATTCACCAAATAGTGAGGCTCCGGCGCCTATTCATCAAATAGTGAGATAGTGAGGCTCCGGCGCCTATTCACCAAATAGTGAGGCTCCGGCGCCTATTCATCAAATAGTGAGGCTCCGGCGCCTATTCATCACGGCCCAGACGTTTGTTTGTAATTCCTGAGCAGCGGAGGATTAGCCGACACATGTCCAAGGGGCTAGTGCTGTCAGCGGTGATTGGCTCTCTCGCACACGCACACAGGATACACACACACACAGAAACATATATGACTATAAACACCACTTCAGGCATGCATGCATGCACGCACACGCATACGCACACGCACACAACCATGTACAAACCCATCGACACACAGCAGATGAGATTAGTTCATCTTCCACACGTTCTCAAGGTTCATGCTCCATGATATTCTAATAATACAGTACAAGGCACAGACAAAAATAAACCATAACAATACCCAAATCAAATCGATACCACTATGACATGTAAACACACACACCACACATACACACTCACTCCACACAGAACACATGAAGAATCCAGACTCTTTGGTTCATCATCAAATCTGGGATAAATAAAGTATCTATCTATCCATCTATCTAGTTTTCTTTTTAGCAACTGGAAGCAGTTCTCTCATCCCTGCGTTGGATCCCACAGCTCGGAGACTATCTTTAGAGTATAAGTATATATACTATTCTGCATTTATCCCAATCCATGAATTAGTGAAACACACTCAACACACAGTGAACACACAGTGAGGTGAAGCACACACTAATCCCGGCGCAGTGAGCTGCCTGCAACAACAGCGGCGCTCGGGGAGCAGTGAGGGGTTAGGTGCCTTGCTCAAGAGCACTTCAGCCGTGCCTACTGGTCGGGGTTCAAACCGGCAACCCTCCGGTTACAGGTCCGAAGTGCTAACCAGTAGGCCACGGCTGCCCCTATAAGAGTGGCCTGGCAGGGAGGACAGATCCAGCATGGGGCAGTGAGTGGGAATCTACGGCAGACTGACCTGATGCCGACCCCAGTTAAGGTAACACCAGCACGAGGGCTGCTGACCTCCAGTCAGTGGCGGCAGGCCGCCCACTTCAGGCAGTCGTAGGCAGTCGTGGCGTACTAGGTTAGGGCTTCGGGCATGGAGCCGAAAGGTTGCTAGTTTAATCCCCGATCAGTAGGCACGGCTGAAGTGCCCTTAAACAAGGCACCTAACCCCTCACTGCTCCCCGAGCGCCGCTGTAGCAAGGCAGCTAACCCCTCACTGCTCCCCGAGCGCCGCTGTAGCAAGGCAGCTAACCCCTCACTGCTCCCCGAGCGCCGCTGTAGCAAGGCACCTAACCCCTCACTGCTCCCCGAGCACCGCTGTAGCAAGGCAGCTCACTGCGCCGGGATGCCGGGCTGGCATCTCACTGTGTTCACTGTGTACTCTGCGTGTTCACAAATTCACGGATGGGATAAATGCAGAGACCTAATTCCTTGCAAGTATACTTGGCCTAGAAACCTGATTTACATTTTTTTTTACATTTATTATTCTTTCACAAAAAAAGATAAATTTCGAGCACTTGTGGTGCAGAAGCAACATTATTGGTGATATTAGGTTTCTTTTTTATAAAGATAAATAAATAAACATGGCTCTGCACACCTGTAAGACCCTCAGGTGAACTGAACTGTCCCACTATGCTAACTAGCATCAGGTGAACTGACCCACTATGCTAACTAGCATCAGGTGAACTGACCCACTATGCTAACTAGCATCAGGTGAACTGACCCACTATGCTAACTAGCATCAGGTGAACTGTCCCACTATGCTAACTAGCCTGGTCAACACCACAGGCAGAAGACGCACAGAGTTTGAGTGAGTTTGAAGTGGACAGTCGAACAGATCGACCCATTCTACGTGGTTTGACCCTGCACCAAGTCCAATGCCCTTTTGGCTGGGTGGAAAGATGGGGTGGGATGGGGTGGGGAGGGGAGGGTGGGGTGTTATGGCTATTATGGAGTGGAGCGATGAGGTGAGATGGGGGGGGGGGGGGGGGGGGGTGTTATGGCTGTTGTGGACCGGAGAG
>NW_027468620.1:35999787-36054787 GCF_046254945.1 Alosa pseudoharengus | reverse complement strand
TTATTCCGATTAGAATTAGGAAAATTGCTCAATCGGAATAAGAATGGCACATATAATCACATTGATTGGAATAAAACGGCCGATCCGATTAGAGTTTTAATGGGAATGTAATGGGGGTGTACTGGTCAGGATTGCTTGCTGTATCTTCTCAAGCAAACATAAAGCAGCGACCGCTATAGCAATTAAGGATTCTAGAGTGCCTGTAAGCAGCTGATCGGAATAGAATGTAGCACATGTAAACAGATGGCACGATTTTTTTATTTGTAATAGTTTAATCGGAATGACAAAAAACAGTCCATGTAAACCCAGCTAGTAGTGGCGTAGTGGCGTAGTGGCGTAGTGGCGTAGTGGGGGGTTGTCCTCCTCTCACGTCGAGAGAGCAGAACACTTGCACAGTGCACATGTAACATTTACACTAGCGCCGACACTAATTAGCCAGCGCTCTCCTCCTCCGCTTAGCTGACGAGCAAACAGCTAGCGGGCGCCTCCAGAGGCCTAGACCCAATAGCAAGCCCTCCGCGGGCCTGGGACACAGGCAGAGATAATATTAATATTGACTGGTGGCTAAAGGCCACCACTGCCCACGGTGGAAATCTAGAGCCCAGCTGCCTAAACACTACTCCGTCCTGCCATCCTAAGACACGCATGCAGGCAGGTCTAACCAGGTCCCTCAAGGGCCACCATACACACACACACACACACACACACACACACACACACACACACACACACACACACACACACACACAGAACCTGACTCAGACACAACAACTAGCACAGCAGACAGATTAGCTGCAAACATTGACATGAATACTCAGTGGCTCTAAGTGCTGCTAATCAGATGCCACTCTAGTGATGTTGAGGCCAAAGGTTTTGGCCATTTCAAAAATGTCTATTGTTCATTCAGCTGTTTTATTTTTTAGAAAAAAGACAAGCCACAGATGTGCCTCAAAAATATGTTTCTGTAATAGATGAACATTCTGGCTTTGTGAAACCTTGCTAAAAAAATGACCAAAATGAAATGTAATCAAATTTATTTTGCAGATCAGGAAAAACATCTGGATTAATATTCAACCAAAGTGGCATGTGCCCAGACGCAGGGTTGGAGTCGCCCCCTGAGGGACCAGGCCGACAGCTAGCGGTTTCCTTCAGATAGCAAAGACATAGTTCTATCATGAGGCGTTCGACAGCTAGCCGTTTCCTTCAGATAGCAAAGACATAGTTCTATCATCTAAGGCGTTCGACAGCTAGCGGTTTCCTTCAGATAGTAAAGACATACTGTAGTTCTATCATCTGAGGCGTTCGACAGCTAGCGGTTTCCTTCAGATAGTAAAGACATAGTTCTATCATCTGAGGCGTTAAACAGCTAGCCGTTTCCTTCAGATGGCAAAGACATAGTTCTATCATCTGAGGCGTTCGACAGCTAGCCGTTTCCTTCAGATAGCAAAGACATAGTTCTATCATCTGAGGCGTTCGACAGTACTGTGCGAGGGACTTACCTCTCCTGACATTACATCTTCCTCTATACAAGGGATGCTGGACTTCACACGGTGCAATGCAAGTTCATCTTACAGTGGCTTTGGCAGTACAGATACGCTAGGAGCGCATAAGAAGTGAAATCCACTCCGTCCCTGGCGTGTGACTGGTTGGAGAGATTGGGTTGTGGATGCTTACCTTTGATGTTGTTCAGGACTTCTTTCAGATGGCTGAAGCTGTTGAGAAGAGGGTCCTGTTCTTCGTCCTGCGCAAAGATCGAATAATCACGAATAATCAATCAGACAAGCACTTGTGTCAAAACATTTATAGCCTGTCGGGTGAATTTAGTGGCACACATTAGGACTCTAACTTAAATGAGGGGCAAAATGTTCGCCCAATAATAACAACCTCAACACACACACAAATCCTTCTTTATCGTAACATGCTGATTCCCTAGTGCAACACCCAACCGGGTCCGTGTAGACTCGGTTATTGACGCTGTAGTCACATTATCAATAGCGGCAGGTTCAAACACACCTGGTCAGTGTAGACACTAGTTACATTAACAAAAGCGGCAGGTTCAAACACACCTGGTCAGTGTAGACACTAGTTACATTATCAATAGCGGCAGGTTCAAACACACCTGGTCAGTGTAGACACTAGTTACATTATCAATAGCGGCAGGTTCAAACACACCTGGTCGTGCACGTGGCCTATTAGGGCTGGGACGGTATGGTTTCGTGCACGTGGCCTATTAGGGCTGGGACGGTATGGTTTCGTGCACGTGGCCTATTAGGGCTGGGACGGTATGGTTTCGTGCACGTGGCCTATTAGGGCTGGGACGGTATGGTTTCGTGCACGTGGCCTATTAGGGCTGGGACGGTATGGTTTTTGGTTGAAAAGTAACAAATTCCCACGATTTCGCGGGATAACGCTTTACCGCTTGGGGAACCTACCACGTTAGGGCATATACTGTAATGATTCTCCAGGCATCACGGCCAGAGAAAACATCAGCAACATCAGGGCAACATCAGACACCAAGAAATCCCACCCCTGGTGGTGACGACGCCAAGCTGCCAAACATGGGGAGTGTGTGTGGTCTGTCTACTGGCACCAGGGTTGTGCAAAATTCAGAACTGAATTGAGAATGACCTAAAATCCAATTCAATTCAACACTGAATGTATGTGAAATTCAACACATTCTTTCTGTCGTGTGACTATGAAATTTCTTTGAATTGCCATGAATTTAATTCCACTTCCTGTAATTCCTATTCCAATTCAAATTCAACTTCCTGTGGGGCGGAGCCAATTCAATACAAATTTCAAGGCCAATTCTAAAATTCAGAATTTTGCACAAGCCTGCTGCCCACTCATTCAGCCTGCATATGAGACGTGTGTCTGGTCGTACCAGGGGAGTGTGTGTGGTCCTGGAGTTCCTCTTGATGGCACCCACTACCGTTGCGATCTCCCCTTGAACAATGTAGATATGTTTGTCCACCATGTTGAAATCTGAGAAAGAGAGAAAGACAAGAGAATGACTGGCCAGGCCAAACCATTTCCACACTTACAGAGAGACAGACACAGACAGAGAGAGCAAGAAGATAAACTGTTATGAGATGGATTGTAAAAGCCTAGCGTGCGCTATATGACTATAGCTTCATGGAAATCTCACACTTAAAAGGGAAAACAGGAAAGAGCCTTTTCTCCAAAAGGCCAATGGGATCAATCCATAACTCAAACATGATCCTGGCTAGAGAGGTACGGTCAGTCAGAAGTGCGGTTCAATCTGACAACCAAATCAGCTTAGCAGCGCAGGTTAGCTTAGCAGCGCAGGCTAGCTTAGCACCAGGCTCCACAAAGCCCATTCCAATCAGCATAGCCAAACAGTTCGGGCACGAGCCCCTGCTTAATATTTGAGGAGGTGTTTGAGCATGGATCTAACAATCACAGGATTAACCTGCGCTGCGCAGGGGGCATGGGGACACAAAGTGACCCACTCAGCTGACCTGCCCAGCAACATGCTCCTCCCATGAAGCTAAAGGACCTTTCCTGTACAACGCAAACCCTGCCCCACCCCTGGTGAAGACGGCATTAGTGCCGAGTCCCAATGTTTGAGCTGCACAGCTCAACCAGCTCGTGTAAAAAACGTGATGGATAGTGTGCTGTCTCCAAGCACATGCATTTAATGTGAATGTTTTTAAAGTGAGGCAGTGCCGTGTGTGCACTCTCTGAAGGAGAGCTCAAGTGTTAGCCCAATTCCACACGAGCCACTAACACAGCACTCTGGCATCAGACACCATGCGAACACACAATGGGCCTAGACATCCAGTGTTACTACTTCTACATTAAAATTAACTCATTCTGCCATTTAGACTGATTATTTCAAACATTTCAACTTGCTGTATGTATTTATTCAACTAGGCTAATTCTATAAATATACTATAGATCAGGCGTAGACAAATAAAATCACATATCGGCTATAATGTTTTGCATTATGTCCCATTTCTACAATGTCTATTGTCTATCCACATTCAACCTGCAGCAGCAAGTCCCCGTCAACATCCATTTGAGTTACGCCAGAGTATACCTCAACAGAAAAAAACATGGTAAGGTATGAATCTTATCTTTGCATCAAAGTCCAGTCTGTCTTGTCTGAGTGGTTCATCAGAGGTGCAGGGTTATCAGTGTGTTGTTAAGTTGCCCTCTCATCACACTCTCTCTCTCTCTCTCTCTCACACACACACACACACACACAGTGTGTAGGACTTACTCACACACTGCAGAAGAACGAGGAAGCAGCCATATTGCTTATTTCCAACATTAACGTCATATTACCACTAGAGGTCGACGATTTATCGGCGGCCGATACTAGGCATTTTCAATACTATCGGTATTGGCAATTATTACGGCTGATAAATCATTTTAAATTCAGAAAAGGAAAAACGAATATTGATCCTTCATTTAGGCTGCATTTCCAGTATTGCCGTTACATAGTTTGTCCATCAGATGGCGCAGTGACTTGCTGCAAGACAAACATGCGTTACTTGACTTGGTTCCACTTCACTTCCTACAATGATAACACAATGGTAGCTTAGGGTTTCACAGCTTTGTGGCTTGTGTATTCATGGTAGGATGATTTTCATGTGAAATGTAATTCCCATTTCTTCTTGAAGCCAAAATAAACCTGAGAATGTTTATTGGACATTAATCTTACACCAGCTTGATGTATGTCCACAGGTAAAATGACTTAAACGTTAGCATTGGTTAAGTGATAGAGGCTAGTTTGATTGTTGGTGTATTTGTGAAACATAAACATAGTTATACGGAACAAATTGATAACAGCACTATAATTCTCTCTTTCGACTGTCATCACATTATTTTCTGACCATACTGACAGGAAGTAACGTTAAGTTAGTTAGCCACAACACTAACGTTCGCTAATGCGATGGTTTGATGATGGAAGACATACAGGGCATATATACCTGTCTACGATGCATCCTAAACACCGGGCTGGGACATTTCTGCTTGCTAAATAGTTTTTTCTGCAGTTGACTCGCTCACACAGTCCTTGGTGGCCCTGTTATTGCTTTGTAAAATGTTGCATTTACAAGAAATAAATGTGAGCATCTGAGCTAGAGTTGATTAGAGTGAGTTCATTCCCAAACACCCAGGTTCAGTTTCAGTCTTAAATTTCTTGCATTTTAACAAAGATGTTTACTAGGGATGCACGATATATCGATATATCAAAGGTGTTTACTAGGGATGCACGATATATCGATATAACAAAGGTGTTTACTAGGGATGCACGATATATCGGTGGCCGATATATTATTGGCCGATAAGTGGGAAAAAAAAAAATTATTATTGTTCCGATAACAGAATTCTGGCCGATAATTTATTATAATTATGATATTATAATAAATGTAATATTATCATTTTAATATTTTTTAAAGCCCTAAGGCCTGTCTGGCTACACACTACATGAGCTTGTTTGGCTACTTTTTCCTCAAAATAATGTCAGCTGTGAGGATGTATTTCACCCTTCTGATAACAATATCTGCGTTGAATCTATGCAGCCTAAAATCCTCTCGTGAATGATCCCACTTTTAACCTAAGCAGAGCGGAGCTCAGCCTCCCCAGAGTGAATTGCTTTCTTGCTTTCTTACCGCGCTAGTTAGGGAAACAAATAAACAAACTCTTTGGTGGGACAAGTCAGTAGATATTATATTTAAGTAGTATTATATTTGCATTTCGTTCGCTTTGGTTTTGTAATACTACCGACAAATATGTTAACCATTCCTGAGTTCCAGACTGGTCATAAGTTATTGACCTTCTGGGCAGCACGTTGTGCGCAACGGAGTAGCCGACACAACAAGATACAGTCCAAGGAGTTGCAGCTTTATTCAATTACCCGCTGTTAAAACTAATATGTTTCCCTCACAAACTCTGGTTTGGTCGCTAGCTTTTTCCCAGCTTCTAGCCGTTTATCTGCGTCGAGCGTTTATTCCACATGAAAACGATTCACACACTGTTGCTGGCCACTCACTCGCAACTCACTGACGTCACGTTCACTTGAAGGAGCCACACATAGGCCTAGGCTATATCTATTTTGTTGACTGCTGATACCATTGAGGACTATGAGTTATGTCTGTCAATGGTGGTAGGTAAAATTACTGCAACTAAATGATGCTTATTATATGTTGTCCTTTTCCCCAAGAGTAATATCGGTTATCTTATCGGTATTGGCCACAACAAACCGATTAATATCGGTTATCGTTATCGGCCCTAAAATTCCATATCGGTGCATCTCTAGTGTTTACATCATGTAAGGAAGAGTATGGTTTAGGCTGCAAAGGCTAAAAGTGAAGTAAAGTACAAGTCATACTTGTAAGATGTTTTGCTTGCATAAAGGGATGGAGTCATTAAGCATAAACTGCTCACAATGTAGATTGTGGCAATGTGGTTGTCACAGAACAAGGACCTGACACTCTTTTATTTCATTAAAAAATATTTTAGTTATGGCCTATTTAAATACATAATGCCCCATCTTGATCAGAACCTTGTTATGGGAGAACATTTTTACATTGTATTTGTTAAAAATGACTATTGGCCAATATATCGGTTTTTGGAAAAACTCAAATATCGAAATCGGCCTTCAAAATCCCATATCAGTCTAGCTCGAATTACCACTTCTCTTAGCTTCTTTCACCGTTAACCACAACAGGTATACCACACAGCACACACACAAACACACACAAACACAATCATCACCATCGGACCGGGATGTCCGTCTGTCCCTATGTAAGTTAACTGTCTGGTAAATCCAAAATTGATTATGCAGGAGTAAAGTCTAATCATTCATATATTTTTCCAAGGGCATCTTCTTCAGTGACCGTTACAAATAATCAGCAAACTTCAGCCAGGGATTATGGATACTGTTACAGATACTGTTCCTGTTCAACATACACAAATTGTATATGTCAACATTTATGTGAGTGTGAGTGTGTGTGTGTGGGGGGGGGGGGGGGGGGTATCTAAAATGATCAATGTTTAGGACTATGGGTGAAATAAGTCACCATCTATATCTAAACATAAAAAAGACGACTCAATTGTGAACACATTTTCACAGTGGCATCACATCACAGTGACAGAGTGATAGCACAGCCTTGACAAACACTTCAATCACTTATCATTTTTCAACAACAACTTTAAGCAAGGAGGACTACCGAACAGCTGCAATGTCATTAATGTCCTATTATTGTGGGCTGAATCGCTATCTTTGTCTCATGTAAACTTCAAGATGTCTGTCTGAGAAATACAGGGCTCCCGAAACAATGACCCATGAATTAATTATCTGCAAGAAGTCAAATGTGCCAAGAAGAATGTAATAATTGTGTGTGAATATTCTTTTCTTCAAGACCTCAACCATAGCTCACCTTGAACTAGCAATGTTGACAAACAATTTCGAGCTATTCCACGGACGCGAAAGGAACCACAAAACAAGCTAACTTTTATCTGTGGTAATTTAGACCTTTACTCCCCAGTTGAACACGAATCATGTTTGGCTGAAGCCCTACTTGCTGATATAACTTGAACAAGCAAATAAATCAATCTAGCTAGAGTGTTCTCTCAGCGTCTCACAGGTTGACATGGGCCTGGTCTCGAAAATAAGACGTAATGTCAGCCACGTAATTGTAGTGACTATGGAGCTGATCTAGTTAGCTCAGGGGCTAACATTAGCTGCTATCTGTAGCATTGCCACAGTTAACTCACAACAGTATTAGCATGATATACACTCGTTAGTGGATGATGACAACAATAAATTAGGAATCAATATAAGAAACATCGTATTGCAGACATGGAAGATGCTAAAGAAATGTAAACCGTCCATAAAGCAATGGAAATGCTAGCTGACCGCCGTGGTACCAACATCCATGACTAGCAAGAGGCAGTCGCTGCTAATGTTATTTCCATTCTGACAGCCCATTGAACATCACCCATTTTTAATTAGATTTTCATATTACTGACTACCACATAAGATACAAAGATTGAAAACTAAAGTGTTGGAACGTGTTGTTCATTTAAATGTCATATGGTATTATTAGTAATAGTTAGAGCCCAATACTATCATTAGCTGGTTGGTAAAAACTTGACAACTGTCAAACTGGTTTGGCTAGCTTGAACTCTCCAACTAGCTAGCTTGGGTAGCAGCTAATGCTACGCATTGAAAAACACTTACTAACAAGCTAACTAACGCTAGCTAGTTCGAAAAAGGTAGCAACGAGTGTTAGCTGGCTTCGCCTATGGCAATGAAGTATTTTCAGTTTGGCTTCCAGAGTTTTTCATATTTTCTCCAAATGAGAAGCAATAATCACACAGTCTGTCAGAAAATGTAACAGGTAACATGATGTATACACCTATCTCTTGTTGGCTAAAGATACCCTACCTGTTTAGGTGCGAATCCAAGATGGCGTTCTGCAGATTTTCAACTGATTAGCTAGCAAACCAGCTAGCTACTATAGACCAAAAACAAAACTTTCAGTGACAACAATATTGATGTGATGCCCTTTAAACATTACAGTTAGTTGAGCGTTTACATTTTAAACAGCTACACACATGAAATCCACGCCTTAGCTTGGTATTTCACGACCTACTGAGAGGATTTGGCAATGTAGCTTTGTAACCGGCTATCAACCTGAACTCAGCCTGTAAACCTACTGACGTGGAAAATGTTTGAGTGCAACCTGACGTGCTGGTTTAACGTTGACAGATGTGGATGCAAACCAATCAGTTTTAAAGATTATTTCCGGGTCTGGTGTACCTTAACTTTGAACTTAAATGCGTTTACTCAATGTAAATGTTGATTCATATTCAGTAGATTTTTACACAAAAATAATGTTGTTGTATTTTTTATGTGCCCAGTTGATAGCCCCGACACCAAAAGCCTCGTGTGGAACAAAAACGCCTGGTAACAAGTTTGGTTTCACTTCACTGATGACGAAGGGCATCCTCCATCGGCCACATCAGGGTTGAGCGCCTGAAAGATGGAAGGGATAGTTCAGAAACATCTGAGTAGGCTACGGTTCTGTTTTAAGAATAAGACATTGCATTTCGGTTGAGACTGAATATTAGTTCTTAACCCAACACTTACAAAAAAAAATAAAAAAAATACACAGCACAAAGGGACAGGTCAGGCAATGTGCTTTGAGAATTGGCAGAATTCAAAAACATTCCTAGACCTAGGCCACTTGGGCAGAGATCAAGAGAGATGTGATGTCAGTGGAGCATTTACAAAGCTACTTTAACAAAGACCTTCACATTTTTGGACTTTACATACAAGAGCAAATTATGAGGCAAAAAGTCCTTCTAATAGGCCTTATATGTTGATGATACATTATGCCTAGTGTATTAGGCCTATATTATACATGATGAAAATAGTGAATAGTGAAAATAGTGGAAATACGGTTAAACTGCAGAATTTGTCAGAAAGACTGGCTGGGCCACTTCAGAGAGACTACACCCAGGGATGACCGGAGCACTCAGAGAACTTTTAAACTTTTTTTTAAAACTTTTTTTCCTCAGAGTCAGAGTCGTTTGTGCACCTTAATAAAAAAAGTTTAAAAGTTCTCTGAGTGCTCCTGTCATCCCTGGGTGTAGTTTTACAGGTATTATTTTACAGGTGTGTACCTGCTTGCCTGCATGTGTGTGTGTTTTTATGTGTGTGTGGGTGTGTTTATGTGTGTGTGTGTGTGCGTGTGTGTATGTGTGTTCCTGTGTGTGTGTGTGCGTGCATGTGTACTGTGTGTGTGTGCGTGCATGCGTGTGTGTGTTGGTGTGTGTGTGCATGCATGCGCATGTGTGTGTCCGTGTAGCTGATATAATAATATAATAATAATAATAATAATACGATTTATTTGTATAGCACCTTTCATACACAGAATGCAGCTCAAAGTGCTTTACATTTGGAACATGTACAATAATAGAGAAGAGTCAGTCATTATCAGTCATTCCTCTTCGTTGCTGTGCTCCAATCAGCAACATTTCAGAAATATAGATAAGAACATGTTAACACACTAATAGAGAAGAATCAGTCATTCCTCTTCGTTGCTGTGGCCGTTTATGATCCAATCAGCAACATATCAGAAATATTTAGCGGTATATATAAAGGTTTTGCTAACAAATGCTTAGGCTAACAAATGCTTAGGCCCCGTTGATGTGGACTCTAAGCAGTTAGCCTTAGTATGTTCTTAGTATGTGTTGTGATTACATGACGTATACAGATTAAGGAACACAACGACCGGAAGACTGGCAGCCTGAACCCTTAATGGGGTTATGGCCCCCTCAAAACTGCCAGTGAAGAGACAATTCAATAGGGGACAGCACATACTTCATGGAGTCTGTGTCAAGTTCGGCACATCTTATGAATGGACATTATAACCTCCCAGTGAAAGAATCAAATGTCCACATGCCAAACTATCAAGGTGCCATATTGCAGCAGGCACTGAACTTCAAGGGCAATTTGAGAATTTGGGTACTGTGCTATTCGATTTGGGTACTGTGCTCCATGTACACATGAACACCCTACATTCATGAAGGACATGTTGAACATGAAAGGACATACAGCTGAGGTTCCAATGACACAATGCACCTCCTGGATGGCAAAGCATGTTATATTCCCCACCATGCAGTATATTAGCCAGGTTTGGGTCAGCCACCAAACGGGACAGGGCCAGACTGCAACGGACAGTTAGGGCTGCAAAGAGGATCATTGGACTTGACCTTCTGATTCTGAGATTCACACACATCCTCAAAAGAAGCCGCTGGATGGGGTGTTCAACACACACACACACATCCTCAAAAGAAGCCGCTGGATGTGGTGTTCAACACACACACACACACATCCTCAAAAGAAGCCGCTGGATGGGGTGTTCAACACACACACACACACACATCCTCAAAAGAAGACACTGGATGGGGTGTTCAACACACACACACACATCCTCAAAAGAAGACACTGGATGGGGTGTTCAATACACACACACACACATCCTCAAAAGAAGCCGCTGGATGGGGTGTTCAACACACACACACATCCTCAAAAAAACGCTGGATGGGGTGTTCAACTATGCAGTCAGCTACCAAGGAGCCTCCTAAAACAATGAGCTTTTACAAGGGCTGCACTTAACCAACTCATTTGTTGAAGTGTTGTGAGTGTATGAATGTAGTGTAGTGAGTGTTGACACGTTTCAGACGAGAAACAGGCACTGTGATTGTTGAAGAAACATATCAAGGGAGGCTTCCTAAAGATGCCACTGACCTACTGTGTTACCTAGAGGTCCAGCAGGGAGGCCTTAGTCAGAACATAGCTGTTTATAGGATGACCGTTAACATCTTTAATGCAACGTCCTCTCTGAGTTGTGCAAATTACATTCTTATAAGAACAGCAGAGGAAAACCACTCTGTCATCAGTCATCAGCCTTCACTAGGCTGTGGACACAGTTCTCAAGAATTCCCATGTAAACGATTGTATAAAATCCTTTGCCAGCTAAACTCAAGCCGTCAAATGGTGCAATAACCAAACAGTGTTTTGTACAGGTGGGAGATTTAACTCGACAAAATTCACAAGTAAAGGCTGTTCCATGCTTCTGCGTTGAATCTACAGCGGCGGCCCCCACCGTCGCCTGACGCCCACCTACAAAACATTGTAACCTCACGTTGAGGCGACGCAGACCACAAGGACTGTGATTGGTCAACGCGCTCTGTGTGTTGAGCCTACTATGGGGCATGCTGCTGACATAAGATTGGCACATAAACTCAGACATGTTTTGGTTACAATGACAATTACAATGAGTTATTCGATTATAAAGTGATTATATCCGATTATATTTGTCAGTAACGTTTTGAAATCAGCACTTTGCCAGCAAGCAGTACTTTGTGAGCAGTTGTGGGAAGTTCGGTTGTTAACATAACATAAACTGGCTTGCAGACTCGCAAATAATCTCAGACTTATTTTCTGGTTACAATAACTAGGTCATTGGAATATACTGTGTCTATTTCTCAATACCTTTTACCAAATCTAAGCCAAAAAAGGCCAAACAAATAACATTCATATTTCAGCACGGCAGTCTGTGGAGTTCGTCATTCGTTTAGGGGATGGGCGACACAGACAGAAGTGGCAAAACTTCGTAACGCCGGTGATCCACTAGCATGCGATGCGAACTCTGCGACGCAGTATCCCTATTCATTTCTATGAGAAGCAAATTCCGCACCCGCATAGGATTCTGGGTATGCGGTGCGACGAGTGCTGTGGCTGCGGCGCGTCCCCAACTTTATGCAAATGAATCCGTCCATCGTGAGGCGAGTATCCAATAGTAGAGCAAAACGCAGGGGAGGTCCATCATCACGTAGCTTAAACAAAACCTAATTTCCCGCTAGTGTGGTTACCGCCAACGTACAGAAACATGGCAGACGAAAAATTAATCATAGCAGTGTGTACATTTCCGTGTTTGTATGATGTGTCGCTAGAATCATACAGGGACAGAGATTGTTAATAGAGATGGTTGGTTGTTTACTAGGCTACCTTTACCTCTTGCCCTGCCGTTTCCACCCATCTACAAAAGGGAACGCCCATCAAAGCGTCTTCATGGAGAGTAGCTTTGCGATTTGGGGAGTTCGCATCGCATGCTAGTGGATCACCGGCGTAAGGTTCACGCTGGCGTCGAGGCAACGACATAGTCACTGCGTGGCGTTAACGGCATAGTCACTGCGTGGCGTTAACGCAGAACAGCCGCATAAAACAGCCTTGCCTCTGTTCCTAACCTGCAACTGGACTCCTGATTCATTGCCTATATGGATAGGGCCATATACAATCTACTATTCATTGCTTATACGGATAGGGCCATATACAATCTACTATTAATTGCCTATATGGATAGGTCTTATACAATCTACTAGTTAATCCAGCACTCATAGCTCCACCTAAACAGATCACGGTTCCTCAGCAGCACTTATAGCTCCACCTAAACAGACCACGGTTCCTAAACAGACCACGGTTCCTCAGCAGTAATGGTGGCTGTCAACACAGGAAAGATGCGGAGAGAAGACTTCAGAGGGACCCTCTTTACAATCTGGACCGATCAGAGGGACCCTCTTTACAATCTGGACCGATCAGATGGACCCTCTTTACAATCTGGACCAATCAGAGGGACCCTCTTTACAATCTGGACCGTGGCCTACTGCTTAGGGGCAGCTGTGGGTTCGATCCTTGACCAGTAGGCAAAATGTGGGTGGGGGAAGTGGTTGAGCGCTGCTCTCCCATGCTCACATCCACGACTGAAGTGCCCTTGAGCAAGGCACCTAACCCCTCACTGCCCCCGAGCGCCACTGTAGCAAGGCAGCTCACTGCTCCGAGTTGTGTGCTTCACCTCACCTCACCTTCACAAATGGGATAAATGCAGAGATCAAATTCCTTGTATACGCAAGTATACTTGGCCTATAAACCTGATTTACATTTTACATTTACATCCAAGTAAAAGAATAGGAAAGAAAAACATTTTTGAATGAATGACAGAGCTGAACTTCAGATAAGCGCTCACTCTCACAGCAACTCTCCTGAGAGTGCAGAGCAGGCAGCAGCTTCCCAGTCAGGACTGTGTACAGTATGTGCTCGTCAGCAGAGTGTTTGATCACCTGCAGCGTCTGTAATTGCTACATTTCATCTGCAAACAAAGGCACGCCTCTTCTGCAGCATTCAGCGCTAACGCTAACGGCCTATGGGCTCGCCGAGGGGACTGTGGCAGCCAATCACAAGCAGAAATGCCCACGGCCGACAGTGGTACACCTGTTCACACATGACATTTGTGACACTGAGCTTCACAGAGGCATTTTAAAGAGAGGTGGTGCTGATTTAAAAAACACCACTTAGAGGTGCAAGCCGTCAAGTCCTTAGCCTACTAGCCAGCGTTTGGACCCCCTCCTGATGCTAAAGGGAAAATGGACCTGTGGCTAACTCTATGTCTGAATGCCATTCCTCAGTGCATATGTTGTGCATACACAGTAACATAATTCTAGAAATATGGGCAAATGTTATTTTAAACTTCTGTTCCGGGAGAAGTTGCATACATATTTTGGAGACAGCGGCATTTGGCAAACAAACAGCCGGTCAGGATGAATCATGTCCAAACGCTGCATGAGCCAGAGACGTCAGGACTGTCATAACACAAGAGTTAGCCAGAGAGCCTGAGATAGCCCCAGCAGCACTTCCAAGGAGTAGAAGAGTCGGACTACTCAACTTGTTTTAAAGCAACACACTGAAGTTCTTTTAGCCCAGCACTTCCAAGGAGTAGAAGAGTCGGACTACTCAACTTGTTTTAAAGCAACACAATGAAGTTCTTTTACCCCAGCACTTCCAAGGAGTACAAGATGTGGACTACTCAACTTGTTTTAAAGCAACACAATGAAGTTCAGTGCAGAACGTTAGGGTCAATACAGATGTGTGTCGAATGTATGTTTCATGTTTAAAATTCGAGTTCCCACACAAACATATTAAGTGGCGGTTCCATATGTCCGTTTAGTCAATTAACATTAAAAAAAACCTTTAAAAAAAAAACGTTTTAAAATAGTATTACAGTTGCGCATCAGCAATACAGTATTGTCAGGGAATTTTCCATCCATGAGTATGCGCTTCAACTGACCACTACCCCCCCACCTGGAGGACCATATACGCACTTCAACTGACCATTACTCCCCCACCTGGAGGACCATATACGCACTTCAACTGACCACTACCCCCCCACCTGGAGGACCATATACGCACTTCAACTGACCACTACCCCCCCACCTGGAGGTCCATACGCACTTCAACTGTCCACTACCCCCCCACCTGGAGGTCCATACGCACTTCAGCTGACCACTACCCCCCCACCTGGAGGTCCATACGCACTTCAACTGACCACTACCCCCCCACCTGGAGGTCCATACGCACTTCAGCTGACCACTACCCCTCCACCTGAAACTCTCACACACACCCTTCCCCAGGCCCCAGTGGCCGGGTCATCCAGGGTCATCAGCCCCCACCAGGATGACCTCTTAGGCTCTTTGAGGCACTGAAGTCCCCCCACCCCCGTTGTGTACATTATCTCTAGAATAAGAGACACACTTGACTATAAAATTTGCAGGCATCAACACGCTAACTTTAAAATTACTGAATCAAAAAGAAAACAGGAGTCTCTTATTAGATTATGGAGAATGTTTCATGAAAAAACATAAATTCATTAAAAAAAATAGCCGAGGGGTGTCAAGTTATTCATTAGTTTCTGCTCAGCTTGCTTCAAGATGGTTCTGCGTTTGATTTGTCTTTGCAGATCCAGTGCACAAATTCGTTGTCCAAAACGTTTGTCATATTCATCCGTATTCAGACTGTACTCGGACTGTAAACATTTGGTTTTGACTACATTTAGCCAAAAGAATATGTAAATATTTACATACAACATCTTGGAAAATTGGCAAATTGTGTTCAATGTGAATTTGAGCAACCCATATCATAGACCAAATGTACCACTGACATCATTGTTTCTGAATTAATTTGAATGTGTTGAAACCTCCAAACTGACTCAGACTGAGCGTAGCAGTGCATTATGTTTATGCTACAATAAACGGATGAAGTTGGGGAGCGTTCTTTCATAACACGACATCATTCTTGTCTTACTTTGTTGAAATTTAGTCGTTCAGACACGGCCCTGTCCGTTGGAAATCAAACATGTCACGGCACTCTCCTCCTGCACCACAGAGGCCCATTCAGTTGTTTGCAAAAGAACGGTTCTAGCGGTTCTAGCTCACATGGCTTGAAGAACCCTTGGATTTAAACAACACATGGTAAAGGTTCACTAAGATCAACAGACTCTACATTGTATGATCCTTGGTTCCTGGGTCTATGTAGAAATACAAAGTGGTGCAGTTCTTCAAGACCCACTTGCATTCACCACCACAGTCAGAATCAAATGATGCACAAAAATGCACATCTGCAAAATGATATCCAGGACCTGCACAGGTAAGTGTGGACGTCCCCTCCGGGCCACAGGCTCTTCACAAGGGGGAGCTGTCAGCACCGGCTCTACGGAAGCCCAACAGGACAAGGGAGCTCTGGTGAAATAGCATGAACTCTCAGTGCTGCCAGATATGTCCCTTTTCAAAGCCAATATGCAGAGATTTGAAGCACACATAGTGATTAGCTATTGCGTGAGGGGATGGCTCAATCCCAAGCTGAGGTGAGTCATTCATCTATAAGAAACTGTGTTCCAGCATATAGCAAGAGGAGTGATGAGTTGTTATTATGTGTGAGAATCCCCTTTGATTAGACTAGCACTGGATCATGATCAGCAGTGTAGGTATATTTCTGTTAAGATCAAATCATATCACACTATTTACAGAGGAACAGAGGAAGAGAGAGAGAGATAGAGAGAGAGGGGAGGGAGGGAGAGGGAGAGAGACGTGAAGTGGGCCGGCCTCTCCTCCGCGGACCTGTCTCTCAGGATATTTAGCATAAGTCAGTCCCACTCCGCGTGAGGACCACGCTCACACAGTGCACAACTGCCTTCATGTCAGACAACACTCGAGGAGGGAAACTGCCGTTTTTACGCTCACAGCCGCAGGAACTTTCTACATGACGACAGCGACTACCCCGGAGCATTACTAACGCCAGATAAACTCGCTTTTACCGCGGGATTACTGCCAGCAGAGCGGGATTTCATGTAAGTGAGATCTGTTGCGCGGTGCTCTCCATTGTCCAGTGTGTCCATTTGGGTGGTTCATGGGCAGTGGGTGGAAAGGAACTTTATTATATTTTCTGTGTCGTCCAGAGGTCTACTGAGCGTTAACCCGATGCCTCGAAGAGTGCGTAACGTAGGCTAGTCTTTCCCCTACTGCCGGCGAGCGAAGTCGGAAAGCCTTGCGCGCATCACTTATCCGTCACGAAAGGCCTGCGCTTCCAGTCCAATTCTCCGTCTCGAACTGGAGAGTCTGTTCGCCGCATTCGTGTAAGTGGAGATTCTTGAGCAATTGAAGGGAGATTAATAGCTTATCATCATGCCGAGGTTACTGAGTCGCTGCGACATTCGCTGTGTATTCCACAGTATTGGTGGCACCCGTGCAGGTAGGCTGCTTTTGCAGCACACTTGAAGCTTAACTTCGTAAAACAGTTTGTTCCAACCAGCTATGCTCATAGTTTTTTTCTGTCTGCTTGATGTTTGGAAACGTGCGCGGAAAGGTTATTTGAGCTAGGTTCCCAACTAGACTTTAAAGGGATTTGTAAGTGAGGTTTTTCTAAAAAGTAAAATTTCTACATACAAATATAAGCTTGTATGATTAAAGGATTGGTCAAACATCAAGTTCTGGATGTTTAAATGATGGTGCAGTAGAATACTGGGTAATGGTGGCGTTAAACACGGCACATAACAAGCTGCACGAGAGCTCCGAATATCATAGCTTTTAGTTTTAGCCAGCCAACATGTCTTCAAACAAAAAAGTTTTTGTTTTGTTCAAGTTTGATGTCTAACTAATCCTCATTGTTGGTCTGTAAACATTTGATACTCATGCAGTTCGAGAATATTTCAGAGGGCAAAAATATTTGTGGGATATATCCAAAATTGATAGGTGGCAGGTGTTCTCGAGCCGCAAGAGACCAACAAGAAAAAAAGAATTCTCTACCCCCCTCCTCCCCGCAGTCTCTCCCTCTCCCCCCTCTCTCTCCCTCTTTCTCTCTCTCTTTCTCTCCTTCTCTCTCATGGTTCTCAGGGGAAAAATACTCAATTATTTTAACCAAGAAATTAAGTTAAACACCATGTATGTTATTTATGTTATTTATTTACCAAGTCAATGAACACACATAAACGCATACAGCGCATTGTTACTTTAGCCTAATAGATTGAAATGATGCAGTCGTCATGTAAGCAGTGAAGCAGAGGTATATTTTGGAAATGTATGAAAATGTGTGTTTTGGTAACAGTTGATCATTTTGTAGTTGTGAAGTAGTAAAAGGATTAAGTTTTGTAGCCTAAATATGCATGGATATCTAGTATTCTGGTTACTTTTTAGCCTGTGGTTGCCAATGTTTTATTAGCCTATTAATTACAATGAAGGCAAAGCATATAGTTAGCGCTGCAATCCCTGCAAAATTATTGACATAAACTAAATAATGCACTAATTAAATATATATATATTTAACATTCACATTATTCCGCATTTATGTGTGTTGTTGCCTCCGTCAACAACACTCATAATAACACAGCTCTTCTCGCAAAATATAGCCTAATCTCTCCATGTCCTTGACATTTGAAAAAAATATTAGACTTTCAGGTTGCTAAAACTAATCTAGGCTATGTTGTAAAAAATATATATATTTTTGTAATACTAACTGGACAAAACAGTTGGGTGCAAACCGATTTGAAATGGGCTTATGTTTCTATTGTATAAGTAGGCCTAATATAAAACGTGTTAGTATGTCAAACTGAGTGCGTGAATTTAGCTGATGAATGAAAATACCACTGGCTACAGCATAACGGCAAAACTCTCACGTGTCCTTTCCCTGGTGATTTTGCTTCAGTCCATAATTGTGAATTCATCATTGTTGCTGCTGTTTTATTTGCCAACAGACTGTCAACAAATGTCACGTTTAAGTATATGGATAACTGCCACCCAAGACGCGGAGATGGGCATGCAGCTGAAATAGCCATGCGTAATGTTCAGACCTATGTATTTTTTAAAGTCATATATTTGTGTATTTGTTTGACTAGTAAAACGTTCGGGGAAAATAATGCCGGTGTATACATGTCTATTTTTAGCGAAATAAATGACAAGTCTAATAATTTAATCCATTTAGAAGCCCTGCACGCATTGTTTTTTATTGAAATTGGATGCTGACACAAAGACACATATAATGTCAGGATTTAATCCAAACCCAAAAGTATAAATTTTGATTTATCAAATGGACTTCCGCCTCGCAGGAAATTTGTCCATATTTTGTTTGTTTATTCCCAGAACAGACTAAATAAACCATCGCCTCCGAAAAGGAGATATTCCCACTGATGTTTAGAGCAAAAGACGTGCGCGCCCCCATCTGAAGTATTTTCTCTTTTTTTGCAGTTCACTGCGTAAACACCAATGAAGTTATTTAGAGGATAATATATGGCTAGAGAGAGAATGCTGGAGAACATAGGTTTGTGGAAGCGGCGTGCGTGGGGAAAATCGCTCAGTGACACACTCAGTCAAATGCAAATGGATGTTAGAAGGGGAGAAATTAACATCTACAAACATTGGACAGAAATTCCATCTGCCGCCTCTTCGAGAAGGCCCTTAATAAGTTCCCAGACAGCGAAGTGACACACATCTTAATCAAGCCCTAATCCCGAGAATTAATGCTCAGCGCGTTTATGAATAATTCCGTGGTTGATGCCCCAGCGCGCGGAAATGGAAGCAGTCTGCCCGCGTCGCCACCAGCAGATGGACTTGGCAATCTCCTGAAGAATGAAGGGATTTCTGTCTGCAGTTATCTTTTCTTTTATTAGATATATATATTTTAATGAGATCCATGTCCCTCTGCTTATGCAAAGAGCTTTCTCTCATGCAAGCCACTGACCTAAGTCGCCGTCAACACATTACGGCTGCTGTTGTCTTTGGGGTGGTTTAGAACACGTGTGTTGGTTATTTCATAGACATAGATAGCCCATTATAAAAGACTAGTTCTTACAGTGGACTGCACAATGGTGTTAACATGTTTGCCTTCCGGTCAGACTGACTCTTTATTATGATGCATATGCTGGTGTTTGTTTGAGATATATAGTCTGGCAATACATTATTGTCACTGCCGTCGATGTCACCCTTTTATGTGGCGAGTGTAAGCTAATTCTTTGTCATGTGACTTTTGTTTATGTTTATGTTTGATCTTAGCAGACGCTTTTGTCCAAAATGACTTAGCCTACTACAGCGGCAATAAACATTACACTAAAATTAACATCAACAAATGTAATAAAATTAATTCAAACGAACAGTTCATAGAATGGCCATATAAAAAGACTCGAAGGGCCCTAATTAGTTTGGCACGGTAGGCTATGCCCAATGCAATTAGGGTTAAAGGTTCGCATGTGCGCATCAAATCGCATGACGTGTGATGAGTGAAGTTGAAGAACAAAACAGTGGTTGACATTTTAAATTGCCGTTCTTCAAGGATTGCAAATAAATAATAATAATAATAATAATAATAATAATAATAATAATAATAACAATATTATTATTACTCGATTAGTATCGCCATTGTTATTAGTAGGCTATTATTGTGAGCTATTGTTCTAATGAACGTTGCTGTCATTACCTCAGTAGGCTAACCCAATATTATAACAGGCTAATTTTGCTTTTTTAAGTCTTTTAATGAAAATATTGTCCCTTTAAGATATTTTTAGATATTTTAGGCCAGAGGTTGGTCCCAATCTGACGTTTGTCTTAATTATATAGGAAAGACATTGGTGTATAGGCCTACTACCTCGTCTTATTTCCTTTGCCCTGAGCTTGCCTCAAACATTATTTTCGTCACTTGCTATATAGCACGCAAACCAAAGGTTTGTATAGCCTACTGTAGGTATTCCCAGGCTAATATAGCTGTAGGCCTATTTGGGAAATCAATAGCTGCTCAGGGTATTCAAGTAGCCTAGGCCAGCCCTGCTAAATTCCGTTAAAACAATTAGGCCTATGTTACAATCTAGCTATATTTATGATTCGAGTCCCCAATGCTGTTTCCTGTATTTTTAAATATTTTTAGAGGTTCCATTATATTAAAGTTTGTCTTTCGACTTGGAGTCGTTCTGCAATGCCAAAGTTCAGTCTGTCAATAGTTCTTGACGCAGGTTTAGAATGTGAAGAAGCAATGTAGCGCCCGTGGAGAGGGACGGGCGCGCGAGGGGAGGGGGCTGGGGCGGGAGCACGGGAAGGGGGTTGGTGGGGTACTCGCACCTTGTTGTATATGAAATAACTATCTTACGTCACTCACGGCCCGGCCAGAGGGAGTCCAGCCACTGGCCAACCTCGTTGACACGGCCACCATTCATCACTGTCACGGTGGAAATGTGCCCTTCATAGTCATATTTCTGAGCGAAATACGGCACTTCTCAGATGGTACTATCTACAAAAGACAGCTGTTCATATCAGACAAGTGACTTGGTGTTGGATGAGGCCGGGGAGTCGTGTTTGTCCGCAACTGTGACAGTAAAGATTGATGTAAATCCACAGGCGCATCAGGTGGGTCGGGAGCTATATTTCAATTGAACCGTTATGCTGATTGTGCTGCTTTTCCATTTTCTTCAGTTGAAACTTGTGCTGTGGAACATGTAACTTAAATGTCTTCCAACAGTCAGTTCAGTCAAACTGGTTGTAGGCTAAATGACACGACCGATCAGTGATGGAGAGTATAGGACTAATTTCAAATAAATAGCCTAAATATTTATTGGAAAATAATGTGAAGTAGATTACATTTGTGGGGCATCTGAATATAGTATCCCAAAGTTGACTTTTGTACGGGTCTGGAGTTCCAGAATTCCCCCTGAGAAACCTAACTTCAGAGACTGAATCCATGTTTCTGGCATCGATTATTGTCATTGTAGATTTGAGCAGGGCTGTGGGACGAATATGATTGACTTGACACCTATTGGAGCGCAAGTGGTCATTATTAGAAAGAACATCCATAAAAAATATGCAAGTAGACATACTTATATAGATGTTACTAACATCATGTTAGTCACAGATTTGTATTGAAGCGAATTTATTTTACAATGCAACACATTCTTGGTCTTGGTCAGTGACTATTCTACATCCAGACACTAACATAACTCTTTAGGCTCTATAAAGTTTGTATGAGGCTATTTGAAAATTGTGTTGAGGTATATATGTGCAAGAGCAAACTGTGATTAAGTGTACCAATTAAATACAAAATACTTGAATATTAGCTACTGATGTTATATTCTGGTATTTGGGTTATCTAATTTGTAGAAAGCAAACGTAGGGTTGCAAAAACGTATTTTGAAACTCCACAATGTTCACTGACATGTTTAATAGGCCTAGTCCACACAGCTCGTACATGGCACACTGATTAAATGTTGTGTGTTGATGTGCCTTGTAATCGGAGTGGAATTCTTTCAGTACAAGGACCACGTTAAACGCGAGTCTTGGCCAGATGAATTAAAATAAACGTATGAGCACTCATTTGGTTCATGCTGTCATATAGCTCATTTGGTCCATCATTCGACTTAAAAAATTGACAAAAATTGTTTTCGTTAATTTGGACTATGAGAATAACCATTTCCAGTTGGACTTTATCAAATGTTTGTCTACTGTAGGCCTACAACTACTGTAAAACAACTTATATTTATCATTGTCTTGTGCAGTAATAATTTACACGGGCACAGTAGTAGGCTAGTTCGTCTCCACTTGTCACTTTTAGGGGAGACAAAGATGTCTTTGATATGGAGATTTGTTATGGGGATATAGCTATTTTACGTCAACATATCACACGCTGTCTCTGGGGCTATACAGGAGGCCTTGTATTTCCATACTACTAGTAACCTACTACTGAAATGGCCAGCCAACTATGACCTGAGACGATATGTTGCTCACGCATGCATGTGACGTCTTAGTCAGGACTCAAAGTGCCATCGGAACCACGCTGATCAGCATAAAGTGAAGTAGTTGGCTACTAGAGAGCTTAGTACTAAGTTAGCGGGTAGCAGAGGGTCTAAACATGTTAGTCTGAGGAAAATATGGGATCAAAGCAGTGCCGTCCCATTCCCCGGCTCCAGGGTAGGATGACCCAGACGCATGTCTATTGTGTGTTCTTTAGGCAATTCCCCCTGCGGCCGAGTCTATTGACATGAGCACTGAACCAGGAAAGCGATTGGGTTCTGGTGTGTAAACACCCTAAATGTGCTTTAAAGGCTAAGCTAATGCTAACAAGCCATCAAAACCCTTCCCAGCATGCGAAGTGAGATGTCAAACGGGAGGAAGTTGACTTGACTGTGGGTTTTTTGTGGTGACCGAATCCTTTTTCTTAAAAAAAAAAATATATATAACTATGATTTTACAGTGTTGAATAAATTAAGCCATGCACGTTTATGTCTTGACAATCGCCAGTCTTACAGAAACATTTCCCTCGTAGGCAAACTTTGTTTGTAAAATAATCCATTACGCATAGGCTACACATGTAGTCTGCCTGCAGGAGACTATCCAGTATCACGTGTTAAATAATTTCAGTTTGTAAGCTGGACAATGATTCGCAAAAAAAGAGCATCAATTATAGTATACTTAGTGTAACCTGTTGCTCTTTGGGGTCGACTGGGTCAAAAATTCCCCATTTGAAGCGACGCAGTTATGAGGTTTGGCCCTGGAGAGGAAGGAACTCAGACAATCAAAAAGAACTGGAGAGGTCAACGTTATTACGGGGACACAGGTCAACTATAGTACATACCAGCGCACAAAGCCCGGGTTAAAGGCCACATAGTCCACGATATGTTCAGTTCTGAAACTTGGCTCGCCACTGGCTACAAGGAGAGTGAGGGAGAGAGAGAGGGAGAGGCCCACGCCGTGTTGTGAAAGCCTGCCACGACATCATAAATCGTGAAGGGCTTTGAGGGAGTGATCGTGGGGCCATATCTTTAAGGTGTTAACTGCGGTTGTATAAATAAACGAGCTGTTATTTTAGGCTCCATTACGCGTCAGCTTCTCTCACGAGGCTGCTATTTAAGTTCGAAGTGTCACCATATATTTTACCACCTTAACTATGCACGACTGCGAAGCGCGTCTTTCCACTTCAAAATTGTAGCGCATTGCCTAGCATTGCGCACAGTGGAGGTCCGTCGGTTTCGTCGATGCCGCTTTTTGCCATGCAGAACTGTCAAGCAGGTAGTGTGAAGGCAGGTTACGGATATTATGAGGACGTCAGGCTGGGGTAGTTAGCGTTTATGATAAGCTGGCATTGCACACGGGGTTCCCCACTTCTGACATTTGTAGCTACCAACGTTCACCTTCAAGCTGTATTAGTGATTAAATAATCGCTCATCATGTGAAGGCGGTCTTTAAGAAGTCCCCAGCGACATTATAACAGAGATGAACTCATGATGTCCATTTTGATATTCAAGCGACCGGTGTAGTTTACATCAAATCATTTCGGTGTTCCACACAAAACCAAAGGGCTGTAGTGCGCCCTGCATAAACCGGCGGTGGCTTTGTTGTTGCGTATAGTTATTATGGTCTGTTCGGGAGATGAACTCTGGGTATTGTGTGTTGCGCTGAAGTGTGTTTCATTAATCTTTACAGATCCTGGCAGTCGGGGTTATGGATTTTAACCTTCTGGCGGACAGCGAGGCCCGAAGCCCAGCACTGTCTCTCTCGGACTCCGGCACCCCACAGCATGACCCGGGCTGCAAGGGTCAAGACAACAGCGGTCAGTCCACATCAGTGACGATGACAGATAACATTCAACTACAATATATTATTATTATTATTATTATTATTATTATTATTATTATTATTATTATCGCTACATGCACGTGATGCGATCATGCTTTGAATCGGCCAAATCATGAAATTAAAGAGCTAAATTACATTTTATTTTCATAATATATGTAGAGTAATTATTAGAAATATATGATTAATAGACTTTAATTCCCATGAAAGATTAATGAGATGAAGCGTAATGCCCTCGCGCTAAAAACTGCAGAGGTCGACACATTATGTCCCATCTCTATTCGCTGCTGTGATTCGTTCACATAATAGCACAGAAACGTGCGGGCATATATTTCATGGGAAACATCACTGATTAATTATCCACGTTTGCCCTCTAACCAAATTAAAATGTGTATTACTGGCAGCTAGGATATTTAATGATTCAGCTGATGGCATTAAAGCGCTTCGTTTAAAATGGAAACTCTTGATGTTTTGTGTGTTCCTCTGTTTTAGAGAGTGGATTTTGTTAACACGGGGTATTTATAACTCACCACAAAAGTAAAAATATTTTAGTTTATATTTTCTTAGGTACAAGAGGAAACCGAAATAGGGGTGGTTTTGAAGCCTTAATGCCTCACGTTCGACAGCCAAATGTGTTCGTCCGCCTTAAGAACCGTCTATCTCTGTGACAAATGAGGCCGATGGGGAGGAAAAGGCAAACATTTATGAAGTTCGTGCGAACGAACAGACGTCGTGTCAGGCAGTCGGGCGGCAGCGTTCAGACCTCGTAAGTGTGACTAATGTAAACTTACTACAGACAGTAGAGGTAGGAGCGGCGCGGGGCTTAGGAGAACGCCAGAATGTGAACCGGGGATTACATATTACCGCCCGGGAATGATAACGAGCTACAGAGGCCAAATATTATGGGCTAATAAAATCGTGCTTTCCAAGGCACCAAGGACCATCTACGTTCTCTTTATTTACCTTTACTCCAACATCAGTGAACATGCTTTTGGAGCGGGACTCATTCATATAACATCAGGGAATGGAGGGCAAACGGGTCAATACATGGCGTGATTTTAGAATAGCTGACACTTGGAATAATGTGGACATCATCGCTTGACTTTAACTTCAAGAAATAATAATGATAATAATCAATTAATTAAATCTGACAAACCTTTGCCAGAGAACCCCAAAACCGGAGCTCGTATTACTGCCCGGAAAGCAGTTCTATGGTACGGGTTATTTATTTAAGGGGTATTTTCATAAAGCGAAACCTCACCGTAGGGACACGTGGGCCATATTCATAGGATATTAAACTGCTTGACCCGAAATAATAAATACTGATGACTCAGAATAAACATCAACTCCAATTGAGAAGTGGTTTCTTTGAGTGATCATCTATTTGTCTCATATCTTGGCTCATGTAGAGAGAACAACGCACGCAGCTCAAACTCGCAAGGGAAACGAGACCTTTATCTGTGGTAAGATATATATACGGAGGATACCGTGAACACCGTTTTGGTCTGCCACACCAACACGACAACACGAGCCTCGCACGCTGATACAGTTCAGATTTAATTACCCCACGGACAAGTGCTTGACTTGTAGCACTCGTAAATCCTTGGACATAACGAGACCTCGCGTGCTCTTGACACCCAGTTCAACAGAAACCGGACTGCGTGGCATCAAAGGGCTCCCTAAGAAATGCGGGCGCTGAGAATGCGCGCAGACCACACACACTGACTTCATATACACATACTTTTTAACCTAGAAAATTACTCTGTTAAGTAAATAGGCCTAAATAGTAAAAAGGCATACTTTTAATTGTTAAGACCAAATCTTTGTTAATATATGAATAATAAGAAATGAAACAGCATAATAAAATAAAGGACTCAACCAGTGGAATGGATATGTATATACATGCAATAGACCTAAATTGTAAATTAGATTGCTTTTTGTTTTACACATATGCCTTTAAATAATGACTCGTTGCAAATCTTGGGTTTATTATATATACTGTTAGTGTCTACCAAATACCATAAACAACAACATGTAAAAACTACCAAATACCATGAACATCAACATGTACAAACAACCAAATACCATGAACAACAACATATACAAATAGGCTACTGCATTTACTGAGGAAATAAGAATTCCCTCTGTAGTCAAAGCTATACCTTCCGATACCATGAGCTTCTACACAAAGTAAGTTAGTGAGAGGGAGATGTTTCGCCTGCTGTGCGTGTAGGCTGTTCAGCGTGTAGGTCAGCAGGTAGATGCTTCTCTGTGTTTGTTATGAACTCGTGTGAAGTTGATGGAAGTGGTGCTGGTTGAGTGGCCGCTGCGTTTGTCCGGCGGGCGCGAGGAGGGGGCGGAGGCGTGCGGGGGGGGGGGGGTGCTGGGGTGTTCCAGGCCTGGAGGCTGGACGGATGGGCTCCCTGAGAAGCTCGTCGTTTAGAGGCGCTCCCTGAGACGTAAGCCCTGGCCAAACAGCTCCAGACTCGCCCCGTGCGCGCCGGCTCCTGATCCACGGGGATTATCCTCCCGGCTAATTTCTCCCGCTCTGTGGGGTCTGCAATTTGCCAAACCAGGGAGGGAGGATCTCTGGCAGACATAACAAACGCCGGTCGGCAGAGGCCTGCTCCTCAGTCCAGCCTGCTGTGTATGCTACAGGGCCGGCAGGACGGCATTACGGATTATTTTTACCACTCACCTCCCAGGGTGAAGGACCTACTTTAGTCTACACACACAAACACACACACACACACACACACACACACACATGCACACACACACACACACGCATGCACACTCACACACACACACACACGCACATACTCACACACACACATACACACACACACACACACACACACACACACACACACACACACATACTCACACACACACACACACACACACACACAAAGACAACCTAAGACAGAGATAGTGATTTCATATTTCTATGTGCTGGACTAAAGGAGGTGAAGATGTTTTTGTTGTTGTTTTTAAACTAGTGGCACATTACGGCTGAATAGAGAGAACAGCACAACTTTAGTCAGAGGACACCAGTCACTCTTTCAACCTTTTTCTCTCTGTATCTCTGTTTCTAATTTTGTCATTCTTTCCTATTTCTCTCTCTCTCTCTCTCTCTCTCTCTCTCTCTCAGACACGGAGAAGTCGCACCAGAATCAGACGGACGAGTCCAACGCGGAGGACGGGTCACTGAAAAAGAAGCAGCGGCGCCAGCGGACCCACTTCACCAGCCAGCAGCTGCAGGAGCTGGAGGCCACGTTCCAACGTAACCGCTACCCGGACATGAGCACGCGCGAGGAGATCGCCGTGTGGACCAACCTCACCGAGGCCAGAGTGCGGGTGAGTGAGGGACCACTGGACAAGAGCAGCAGCACGGAGGCTGGGCCACACACATGGGCATTAAAGGAACACTGCGTAGTTCTGGGCATTAAAGGAACACTGCGTAGTTTGGTTGTCATGTTGATGCTCCACACATGGGCCTTAAAAGAACACTGTGTAGTTTGGTTGTCATGTTAATGCCACACTGACTTGCAATTATTTCTGACATGGCCACCGGAATGCCTGATATTGCACTGTGTAACGGTGTTGTGGCGGGTTTTTGCTGGTTTTAGACCAGTTGGGTACCCTCTTAGTGCTAAATTGGTACACAGTCGAAAACTGGCAAAAATGGGAATTCCTTCTTTGGGTTTCTTTAAAGCAACACAATGTAAGTTTCTCTGTGATGGGGGCACGACACATGGGCGTTAAAGCAACACAATGTCAGCTTTTATCATTTTCCACTGGTATGGTTTATGTAGCTAAGTACTTGGGAAAAGGATCAGAGATTCGGTTATGATGGTTCTGATTTTGATGGTTCTGATTTTGATGGCTCTGATTCGGTTTTGATGGTTCTAATGGTATGTGCTCCTGTGAGGGAGAATGGACGATAAAGAACTTATTGCAGACGGGCAGGGGGACACGCAAGGTCCTAAGGGTGGGGAGGGCATCAGTATTAGTGGCGTGGGTGATCTAGGAGGGCATCAGTATTAGTGGCGTGGGTGATCTAGGAAGGCATCAGTAGGTGTGGCGTGGGTGATCTGAGGGCTTCAGTAGGTGGCGTGGGTTATCTGAGGGCATCAGTATTAGTGGCATGGGTGATCTAGGAAGGCATCAGTAGGTGTAGGATGGGTGATCTAGGAGGGCATCAGTATTAGTGGCGTGGGTGATCTGAGGGCATCAGTAGGTGGCGTGGGTTATCTGAGGGCATCAGTATTAGTGGCGTGGGTGATCTAGGAGGGCATCAGTAGGTATGGCGTGGGTGATCTAGGAGGGCATCAGTATTAGTGGTGTGGGTGATCTAGGAGGGCATCAGTAGATGTAGGATGGGTGATCTAGGAGGGCATCAGTATTAGTGTCGTGGGTGATCTAGGAGGGCATCCGTGTTAGTGGTGTGGGTGATCTAGGAGGGCATCAGTAGGTGTAGGATGGGTGATCTAGGAGGGCATCAGTATTAGTGGTGTGGGTGATCTAGGAGGGCATCAGTAGGTGTAGGATGGGTGATCTAGGATGGCATCAGTGTTAGTGGCGTGGGTGATCTAGCAGGGCATCAGTGTTAGTGGCGTGGGTGATCTAGCAGGGCATCAGTATTCTCTAGTGTTCCGTTTACGCTGCCGTACTCTACTCTCTAGTGTTCCGTTTACGCTGTACGCTGCCGTACTCTCCTTCGCCCCCTCATCTCTCCTTTTCTCACTCATCTTCCTCCTCTTCTCCTCTATTCCTCCTTCTGTCTTCATTCCTCCACTTTTCCTCCCTCCCCCTTTCTTCTCTCTCATCTTCTCCTGTGGTCATCTTTCCCTCTCTCCTAACCTCTCCCCCTCTCTCCTCTCCTCCTCCCCTCCTCCTCTCTCCTCTCCCCCTCTCTCCTCTCTCCTTTCCTCTCTTCTCCCCCTCCTCTCTCCTCTCCCCCTCCTCCTCCCCTCCTCCTCTCTCCTCTCCTCACCCCCTCTCTCCTCTCCTCTCTCCTCCTCTCCTCTCCTCTCCCCTGTTCTCCAGCTGTTGTGTGCTAGCAGGAGTGTGTGCCTGTGTGTGCTAGCAGGAGTGTGTGCTTGTGTGTGCTAGCAGGAGTGTGTGCCTGTGTGTGCTGAGGCAGGAGTGTGTGCCTGTCTGTGCTAGCAGGAGTGTGTGCCTGTGTGTGCTAGCAGGCGTGTGTGCCTGTGTGTGCTAGCAGGAGTGTGTGCTTGTGTGTGCTGGCAGGAGTGTGTGCTTGTGTGTGCTGGCAGGAGTGTGTGCCTGTGTGTGCTAGCAGGAGTGTGTGCCTGTGTGTGCTAGCAGGAGTGTGTGCCTGTGTGTGCTAGCAGGAGTGTGTGCCTGTGTGTGCTAGCAGGAGTGTGTGCCTGTGTGTGCTGAGGCAGGAGAGCAGATAAGCGTTGCGTTTGGAGCTGCTGCATCTCAAGAGGATGATGCGTCATGTCACATGACAGCTTGCGGTGACACACATCTCTCTGGCCTACAGCTGGGAGTAGAACCCATCCGGAACCAGTTGGTTCTGACGCTGATCTGGCCCTGATCCGGCCCTGATCCGGCCTCCGTGTGTCCTGGCCTCAGCTGTCCGCTGCCTAAGCCCCATGTAAAGCAGCTGAAGCCCCTGGGCCGGATGACATCACGTGTTCCCAACTGTTGCACTCTCTCCTTCATGGGCTGTCAGCACAAGTGGGAGGCCTGGAGTGGAGTGGAGGGGATTTGGCCCAAAAAGCCAAGAGTGTGAAAATACGAATGTGCTGGCAGTGGCTCCCTCAGATAGCTCATGTCATGGTTGATCAGGGTGATGGAGGAGAGAGAGAGAGAGAGAGAGAGAGAGAGACGGCTTTCTGTGAGAAGAGAAGATGGCTCTGGGCTCATCTCCCCACTCTCTCTCTCCCCCACTCTCTCTCTTCACTCTCTGCCCTCTGCCCCCCATCTCTTCTCTCTCTCTCTCTCTCTCTCTCTCTCCTACTCTCTCTCTCTCTCTCTCTCTCCTACACTCTCTCTCTCCATCTCTCTCCTCTCTCTCTCTATCCCTCCATCTCTCTGTAGTAATGGGGCACCGTGTTGTTGACGTGGTTGGGAACACAGATCGTTGAGAGGGGAGGAGGGATTATGGCACATATACAAATGAAATGACCCCCCCCACACACACACACACACACACACACTCACACATATACAAATTAAATGCACACACACACCACACACACACACACACACACACACCACACACATGCACACACACACACAGCCCGGCCACACACACACACCACACACATGCACACACACACACAGCCCGGCCACACACACACACACACACACACACACACACACACACACACACACACACACACACCACACACATGCACACACACACACAGCCCAGCCACAACTAATGCACCAGGCAGTCAGGCCACACACACACACACACACACACACAACTAATGCACCAGGCAGTCCGGCCATACACACGCACACACACACACACATACACACAACTAATGCACCAGGCAGTCCGGCCATACACACACACACACACACGACTAATGCATCAGGCAGTCCGGCGGTGGTGTTAGAGTAAAGGTCACATAGTGCGCAGTCTTGGTTGTTATTTTGAAAGAACAACAGCTCGCTGGCCACTGGCCTTCCTGCCCTAATAGCTGAGCGTGCGGCCCTGTGAACTGCGCATGCTGGACGCTAATCCCCCGCCGGACCGCCCCGCTGGACGCCGATGCTGCCCGCATCGTCCGCATGGTCTGCATGCCTCTCTTCTGTCATGTTGATTTATGCAATTCAGAGAGAATGTGTCCCTAATGAAGTTCCAAATGTTAAATCATACGCCAAGCCACCACCACACCGCACTGGGCTGGGGTCACTTTTAAGTGCTGGCCAAGAGGGGACCACACAAAGAGACGCAGGAATTTCACTTTAACAAACCCCCCCCCCCCCCCCCGTCTAAAATTACCCACCATGCACCTGGCGTCTCATCAAGTGCCCATTCGCCGCCATGCTGGTGTGAAATACGAGGGCACCCAAGAACACACACAAGGAATTTGGGTCTACCTGTTGGGTTGCTCACATCTCCGTTAATACAAGAAAACTAGTGCAGAAAAAAGAAATGTGACCCAGAAAGTCCTAGAGAGCGTGGAGGCAGACCACACACACACACACACACACATCTAATGCACCAGGCTGCCTAGAGAGACGACTGAGCACGCTCATGTGCACAGTACCGTCCGAGTGTCCATGTGGGCCACAGGCGGGCCAGTGCGGGGGGGCAGTCGGAGTCAAACTCTGTTTCACTAAAAATCGCTCCGTTCTTTTCCATCGCAAAAGATCATGGCAAAACCAACCGTTAGGATGCACTTCTTCAATGCAGAAGTGGTCTTAAATGAACATGTTATATTTGATTGTAAAAGTTTTTAGTAAGAATTGTTTAATCAAAAGGAGACTGGCTAAAACCAAAATACACCAAAGTGTGTTTCAAAAGTCCTCAGGCTTTCATTTGGTTGAAACACACAAGAGGTGAAACACAGCCAGTGTGAATAATTATACTCACTAACTCAGTAGTGAGGTTTGCCAGTGTGAATAATTATACTCAGTAGTGAGGTTTGCCAGTGTGAATAATTATACTCAGTAGTGAGGTTTGCCAGTTTGCCAATTATACTTAGTAGTTCAATTCTGACATCCTCTACTTTTGTGAGACCTAGAGCAGAAATCACAGGATAAATAATAAAAAAAATGTGAGGTTGAATAAATATAATATTATATCAGGCATTTTTTAAATGGACTATATATGCAGTCTGGTGATTGCACATGTTGACTCAGTGATATTAGTAGAGATATTACCTGAAGATTCTTCTGTCTCTCAGTGGAGTGGGCAGCGAGATCAGAGAGTCTTCATGTGCCACTACAACTCCACTC
The DNA here is from genome assembly GCF_046254945.1 of Alosa pseudoharengus. NCBI lineage: Eukaryota > Metazoa > Chordata > Actinopteri > Clupeiformes > Clupeidae > Alosa > Alosa pseudoharengus. The sequence continues at coordinate 36,022,366 of NW_027468620.1, read as the reverse complement.
ATTTGGATAACCACAGAGTGTGTGTGTGTGTGTGTGTGTGTGTGTGTGTGTGTCCTGCAAAGTAAAGGGGGGAAAAAATCACCTTCAAATCTCATCCTAGCATTCAGTTGCCATTTGACATTCAAATGCTTCCGCGAAACAAAAACGGCACGAGATACAGGGGTGTGTGTGTGTGTGTGTGTGTGTTGGGCTACAGCCCTGAGGGTGTCTCTTCAACTGCAGTCTAGAAATCAGTGGAGCTTTACGCCAAACACACACTAGAAGTAGTGATTTCATCTTTGCATGTTCATAAACCGTCTGCTTGTTCATAAACCGTCTGCTTGTCAGTTTTGCATATTAAAGGTTATATAGTTGATAGTTTTTCTCTTTTTCTGATTCTACAATTTTTGTGAGCAATATTAAATATGAGATCTCTACTTTTAATTGTAATTGTGTGTGTCTTGATTTGAATATATAAAATATGATTTTCTACATTTCAGTTTAAAAGATTGAATAAAATACTTATTTTTGTCAGATCACCACATTTAATCGTCGTTAGGGAGATTAAAGGTGATAGCAAAGGTTCTTGTCCTGTAACACAATGGGTGCTGATGAAAAGAGGATATTTTTTCATTTACAAATCTGCTATTAAAGTTCTAAATTGTCTTCTGTTCTTTAAAAAATGGAATCTTTAAACCAATTAAAAGTGTTTGCTCTACCTTGCCATTTGTTACCCTAGGGTTTCATTTTAGTTTTAATAGTCAATTTCATTTTAGTTTATTGCACTGAAATAGTCAGTTTAAATTTGGATTATTTTGTTTTTAATAAGGTAAGGTGCGAGCAATCAATGATGGTGAAGTTCTTGTGAAAATCCCACTGAATAAATGTGTGATTTCAGCATGGGCCCACATTAGAAAAACAACTCCAGATGTATGCTTGCATCATTATGATACATACATTAACATCCTCCAGTTTCTGAGTGTGTAGCCTACATGTTAATATTTTCCTAAAGAAGTGTAAGAGTTGCTGATCTGAATGACACAAACTGATCTCACAGACCCTCTCTGGATGTGTAAGAGTTGCTGATGTGAATGACACACACTGATCTCACAGACCCTCCCTGTGCTTTTGACCGTTTGCCCATCACTCTATTGGACTGGCCTCTCCTCCGTCTCATGTCGTGGTCTCATCTCTCTCTCTCTCCCCCTCTCTCTCTCTCTCTCTCTCTCCCTCTCTCTCTCTCTCTCTCCCCCTCTCCCTCTCTCTCTCTCTCTGTCTGGTGTTCTGTCCAGGTGTGGTTCAAGAACCGGCGGGCCAAGTGGCGTAAGCGCGAGCGGAACCAGCAGGCGGAGCTGTGCAAGAACGGCTTCGGGGCGCAGTTCAACGGGCTCATGCAGCCGTACGAGGACGTCTACTCCGGCTACTCCTACAACAACTGGGCGGCCAAGGGCCTGGCGAGCAGCCCGCTGTCGGCCAAGAGCTTCCCCTTCTTCAACTCGATGAACGTGAGCCCCCTGTCCACCCAGCCCATGTTCTCACCTCCGCCCTCCTCGCTGCCCTCCATGAACATGGGCTCGGGCATGGTGCCCTCGGGAGTGGCCGGCGTGCCCGCCTCCAGCCTCAACAACCTGGGCAACCTCAACAACCTCAACGGGGGCGGGCTGAACTCGGCGGCGGTGGCGGTTTCCGCGGCGACGGGGTGCCCGTACGCGGCGGCCGCGGCGGCGTCGGCAGCCGGACCCTACATGTACAGAGACACCTGCAACTCCAGCCTGGCCAGCCTGCGGCTCAAGGCCAAGCAGCACGCCAACTTCGCCTACCCGGCCATGCAGAACCCCGTGTCCAACCTGAGCCCATGCCAATACGCCGTGGACCGCCCAGTATGAGGTCCCGCTAGTCACAACCCACCCCCCCCCCCCACCCCAACACACACACACACACACACTTACTCACACACACACACACACACACACACATCCCTCCTAATCAATTCAACCCCACAGTGTAGAAACCAATGAAGTCCATCTGAGTGACCCGACAGGAACAGGAACATGGACCGGACTGATGTGATCTGATCTGATCCGCAGAGCCTTCTCTGATTGGATGATGGCGCCGCAGAGCCTTCTCTGATTGGATGATGGTACCGGGTGGGAACACATGGCCACATAAGAACAGGACAATTCAGCCGACGCCTCTCCCTACAGGACCACACTGAAAAACATTACGGCCAAACAGTCCAGTCAGACAGGCCGCGGGAGAGTTGGTGCCGGATCGGTCCAGTTCGGTCCTCCCTCGCTGCTGTGGCCTAATGTATACGACTCCAGCCAATGGGAGTGAGAGGAGGGGGTGGAGCCTAAACGCATGCACTGCACAGATGGCAAACTCTTCAGCAGTCCAACTGAAAACTATTAGAAACAGACGGCCACTGAAGACCAGGCCACGCGGCAGAGCCCCCAGAGTGACCACACAGGCAGCAGTGGCCAGAGGGGATGTACATAATGAACTATTTGTTTTGTATGTGACGACAACAATAACGACAACAAACAATCACAACACAGCGACGAATAAAAGAGACCTTTCAATACGTAGTACTTTGAAGATGAGATGCGCATGTTCAAGAGCTGAGTCTGGAGCAGAGCACTCGGTCGACCTCCTCCAGGAAACTGAATCTTTGTTATGAATTCCATTCCCCTAGGCCAAAGGTCAAGGGTTAGGGGTCGCTGTCAGAAGGAAGACGAAACTTAGCTGCAAGTAGTGTCAGAGACAAGACAAATAACCAGCGAGAACGAGACCTCATCGGAGATGACATGTGTCTCAGCCAGAGCCGACTAGGGCATTTTTTGAGAGGAGAGCTGAAGTTTAAGAAAAAGCCATTGAATATATAGATTTGTGTGCTGTTTGAAAAAAGGGAGTCTATGATTGTAAAATAATGTATGTAAGAGTGCAGTTGTTATAAAAAAAAAAACAAGCTTTTTTTTCTGGTGTAGCCTGCTTCGTCTCATTAAAGAAAAAAATAAAAATGATTTGTTTTCTATGAATAACAAGTGTTCCTACAAAGCCCTTGTCAAAAAAGAAAAGCTCCTTCTCATTACTGCTTGTTTTTGCTCCTGAGGAGGGACAAAGACACGGAGCCCTTCCCCAGTATAGACATCATGTCCTCACAGTGTTCCACCGCCGCCATAGCAACTCCAGCTGTCATCCATGGCAACATTATGTAAGGACACAGAAGGTAAATGAGAAGATGAGAGAGTCTGAGAGAAAGAGAGAAGAGAGAGAGAGAGAGAGAAAAAAGGGAGTGGGTGGGTGGGGGAGAGAAATGGAAAGACGTAGAGTGAAATACAAAGTCAGAAAGATAGAGGGAGAGAGAGAGAGGGGGAGGGAGGGAGGGCCAGAGAGAGATATAGATGTTCCTGCTGCCTTGTTACTGATCTGTTTGACCTCCAGTGCTGCGCTGGCCTTCGGGGAACACATGGCGTTCTGTCCAGAGAGCGCTCTGGTAACACACGGGCATTCCTGGTGCCGTGCCACAGAAGGCGCTCAGGCGGGTGGCACCAGTGGGCGAGCGCGAGGGTGACCGTGCCAACATTACGTAAGCGTTCCCCAGGCATGCAGACTCAATCCTGACCAGAGGGGAATGCCTACCAGGCCTTCTCCCCCCCCCCCCCCACACACACACACACAGAGAGAGAGAGACACACACACACACACAGAGCTAGCCCTGGGCCCTGCTGGGCCCCGCCGTGCCAGACCGACCCAAAGTTGTGTGTTACCCCGTGTGTTTGAAGCTGATCTCGCGGCTCAGCGCGGGCACTTTAACGGCACTCCTGTCAACAGCCCCGCTCACTGGCCCGGGGGTAGAACGCCAGAGGCAGACAGCCTGGGCACTGAGTGCTCTGTTGCCCCCCTCCCTCACGTGGTGGGGGGTTGGTTGGGGGTGGGAAATGGAATCCTCCAGCGTTCCCTGACGTCACCAGGTGAAATCAGAAAGGTTAACCGACACGGCTCAAGTGAACGCGCTAGTGACAAAGCTCAGTCTCGCTCTTAAAATAGGCGCGCGCAGAACAAGCCGTTTCCGCCCTGGTGTTTACTACACATAAAAACATAAAGTAGAAAACGGCACTCTCAAGCACGACACTCTAGCAAGAGTTTATTTACTAGACACAGACGGCAGGACACCCATTTATAAAGGCCATCCATCTGGCACTCTTGGACATAAGTGTGTACGCCTGTTTTTGTCTGTGTATGTGTGTGTGTCTTTGTATGCTTTTGTCTCTCTCTGGGTGTGTGTGTGTGTGTGTGTGTGTGTTTGAAGGGGGATTCTTAAGTCTCGTGGCTGATAGGAGTTTTGAGGGAAAGTTAGGAGTTGCCTAATGGTGGTTTCTTGGTGGGTCTTGGAGGCGGCGATGAGTGGCCAGCCCTCTGGGAGAGCTACGGACTGCTAGTGTGTGTGAGCGCTGCTCGGCCTCTGACTCTCTCCGGCCGAATGAATCTGTGGCAGTGTGTGTGAAGAGTGCACGAGTGAGTGTATCTGTTTGTGAGTTGTGTACTTATGAATCTTATGAGCATGTCTGTGAGTGTAAGCTTGTGAGTCTATGAGTCTCTTCTTTGTATGAGAGAGAGAGTTTGTGTGTGTGTGTGTTTGTGCTTATGTGTGTGATCATTTGTGAGTGTATGTGTGTATGAGTGTGAAAGAGAGAATGTGTGTGTGGATGTGTGTGTGTCTGAGTGTGTAAGACAGCAAGAGAGTGTGTGTGTGTGTGTTTGTATATATGTGTGTGTGTGTGTGTGTGTGTGTGTGAGGCCACAGCCCTGTCTTAGTGAGGTTACCGGGGCACACTTGGATGCCCTTGCGCGGGCCGTCTGAATCAATAGCACAGTTACGGGCAAACCCCCCTGGTCCCTGATGTTTACCTCAGCCCGCTGCAGAATGGGCTCGCTTTCGCCAAGCGCGCTCCAGGATCAAGTCTTCCAAACAGCCACCGTGGTAACGACCACCTCTGAGAATTCCCTCCACCTGAAGGAGTCTGCGTTTGTTTGGCCCCCCAAACATCCCCAACCCCGAGCCTGACCGCGGCCCTACGCCATCAGTCAGAAACACCACTGAAGTGTGACGTCCCGACACCACACAACTCCTCTCAAACACAGCCAGAATCACCAAGCCACAGTTAAAGTAACACTGTTTTTATTAGTAGTAGGCTATGTAATGCTAACACTAAACAATAGCCACTTAATGCTAATTCTAAACAATAGCTAATGCTACTGCCTGTCAGCCATTGTGTCAACTAAAGCCCAAATTGATAACATGGTTTGTAGCCTACTTTTCTCTCCAGCGTTTGCTAATGTGCTGTGGTCATAGCAGACCAGGAAGTGAGGGGAGGTTCAGATTAACATTTAATGAGTCCAAAACGTCCTCCTGTTTGTTGTGACGTGACCCAGACTCCCTCAGGTGTGTGTGTGTGAGTGTGTGTGTGTGTGTGTGTGTGGGGGGGGGGGCTTTATGAGATAACAGCGGATACTCTTGAGGACAGGACGATGAGGGCTTGGTAGAACTTAAGCCGTCACTAAAGCCTCCTTGGGACTAATATCACTTAAATTATAGTCAACAACCGATTAGCATCAAGGCAGCAAGCAGCCGCTGTGCCTACCAGCAGCTATAAATATCCTGCCGTGCCCTCTGTCATGCAGTCGCCGCGGTAACACACTGATCTAATGTCAGCCGCGCTATGCTGGGGAAAGTGGGAGAATATAATCTTTCTTCTTCTTTCTTTGGTTTAAATGTCATCATTGTTATGTGAGGCAATTTAAAAATGGAACAGGGGGCTGTGGAGAGAGTGGACCAGACTGGACCTCACACTGGACCAGAGCTAACTCCGTACCAAAACAGGGCCACATCAGGGGCAAATCAGGGCCACATCAGGGGCACATCAGGGGCACATAAGGGGCAAATCAGGGGCAGATCAGGGGCAGATCAGGGGCACATAAGGGGCAGATCAGGGGCACATAAGGGGCAGATCAGGGGCAGATCAGGGGCACATAAGGGGCAGATCAGGGGCACATAAGGGGCAGATCAGGGGCAAATCAGGGGCAAATCAGGGCCACATCAGGGGCACATAAGGGGCAGATCAGGGGCACATAAGGGGCAGATCAGGGGCAGATGTGAGCCAGGTTTGAACCAGAGTGAGTGTGAGTTCTTCAGTCTGGGACACGCTGGTCAGGTTCTGCCAAGACGTGCTACCATGGCGACCATTGGAGAGCAAAGACATGAGCTGTGTGACTCGCCTCTTCCTCACCAGGCGACTCAGGAGGAGGACGGGGACGGCAAACGGATCCTTCAAAGTGAAAGTAATCATAACATAATGAAAAAGTTAATATCAAAAATGAGTCTGTTACATAACAGGGCAGGTGAGTGCGGTGAGTTTAATTTGAAGAGTCGGCTGCCGTGTCCTGTGTGAACTAATTTACTAATTGTACAGCCAGTGAAAGGGAGCGGCGCTTTAATTACTATTCATTACTTCATCTCAATCTGCAATTCAGTGAACCCGCGACTCGGGGAAAGAGAGCCTAAATTAAAACATGAAATGAAAATCTGATCGCTCTAAGAGAAGACCCTGTAGTAATTAGTCTCAAAAATATAAACAGAAGACTGACAGAAATGTCAGTTCCTTTTTATATGATGTTCTAAATGAGGAATTAAGAAATTAAAGTGTGGGGATCTGGCTTTGGCAAACTTATTAACAAAACAAATTGATCATTCCCGGAGAAAAGTTATTCATGAGAATTTAATATAGCTCTCTTTAAGGGAGCCATTCACGAAGGAAACAATAGCCTGCATTAAATGAAGTACTTTTTTAGGGAGCTAGGCAAAAAAGGGAAAGTTGTATTCAGCAATATAACTTTTTTAATATGACTTTGGAGCCTCGGTCTGAAATTGATTTGGAGCGCTGCTGTTTGGACAGCTGTTTACTAAACGCTCAGCTTGCCTGCAGTCTCTGGCTGATGAGGGGCCACTCTCTCTCCACTCGGCCCCAGGCTGGCCACAGCAGAGCGCACCAACATCAACACGCCACAACACCAGCTCTGCGTCTCAGGGAGAAACGCACAGCTCTCAGTTCAGCCCCTAACGTGCGGGTCCAGGCCCAGGATGTTTTCAGGTGAGGGATTTGTGCTCTGCCGAGGCCATTGTGTGTCTGAGTGGCCATGATGCTCGTTTGGCAGTAATCCCTCGTTATGTGATTAGGGCAGGTATTGTCACGGTGTGGCTCGAAAAGAGAGAGAGAGAGAGAGAGAGAGAGAGAGAGAGAGAGAGAGAGAGAGAGAGAGATAAAGAGAGAGAGAGCCCACAGCATCTATAGTCTGTATTCGGCCTCACACAGTCTAGCCTTGGGCACAGGACCACACAGTACCCTTCAGCCACACACACACACACACACACACACACACACACATGTAGTCACACATTCATGTCTTACAGACAGACACACACACACACACACACACACACACACACACACACATACACACACACATATAGGGTCTCACATCCATGTAGTGCACACACAAAGAGACACTCGCACACAGAATTAGACATATAGTTGTATACAGTCATGTGCAAATATACACACTCTCTAACACATACGCAAATACTTATCACACACACACACACACACACGCACACAAGGGTAGTAATATTCAACACTGAAAAGCTCCAACTCTTCTCCTCAAGCTGTACTTTTGAATGCTGGCACATTTTCATCACTAATAACAAGAAAAAAAAAACTTTTTTTTTATTACTTCACAACACACTTGACACAGTGTACCCCAAGGCGCTTTTTTCCTCCCAAAGTTTACAGCTTCTCTCTGTTTCTCTCCCTCTCTATCCTATCCTCCCTCTCTCCCCCTCCAACCCCCCCATCTTCCTCTCTCTCTCCTCTCGTCCTCCCTCTCTCCTCTTTTTCTCCCTCTCTAAAACCCTGCTGTTTCTCTTGTCTTGCGTGGTGGGTTGGCCATTACTCCCCAACTGTAATACATTAGCGGGATTAACATTCCAGCGGTAAGCCCGTAAGATCGACCTGCTGGCTTTCCTGCCGCTCTCTCGGCTGGCCTCGGGCCTGCCCCGGCTCGCACGTTATTTGCCCCCGCCTACCCCACTCATCTGCCCCCCCCCCTCTCCTGCCCAGCAGCCACACATTGCCCAGGCCAGGGCAAATTAATGACAGATCTCTATCAACGAATGAAAAAGAGAAACCTTTGAAGGATATCAAAGCTTTTAGCCTTCGGGAGACATGAAACCACACTATTCACTGCAGGATGATTGGCTGGCTTTAGAGACCTGCCGTATGCTTCACTTATCTACTGTGACACACACACACACACACACCATCACTGACATCTTCGCACAGAGGAGAGAAAGTTTGTGGGCTTTATGCCAAGATGGCAAAGGTTGCGACCTAAGGCACCCAGCTCCGACCTCTCACGCAAGAGGTGCTTTCCATAAATAACGAGGGAAAATCCTCAAAGTGATCAGTTGGGTATGTTTGGAAGGGGAAATAAAATAATATAAATAAGACACCCTACTGCAGGATTTCACATCAAACAAAAATACATGGCATGGACTAGGGAGCACACACACACACACACACACACACTCGGGATATGGACTGGTTTGTTTTTCTTACTCCAACACAAACCCAGACACCTTTAATTAATCAGTATTTGTACAAGCGAACCCCCAGAAAATGGCGGCCCTTGGGGATATTTTCCGACGGGATTATCCCGGGTTTAGGAGCACCCAACCTCACAATGGCCATCCGAATGCCTCCGCAATAGCATCTGGTCCAGATTACTTTCCCCTCTGTCGCCAACAAACGCCAAACAATCCACCAAGGATCACACTGAGAGGAGGGCTTTTAAATCTCTCTAAAGTGCATTCTCAAAAAGAGGCATTGTCACTGCGTCATACATTTCTCATAGACAATGCGAAACAATTATGTCTAACTACAGGATGCTATTTCTAGATATTTTAAAACGATGGCAGTCTTTAATCTCGGTAAAGTAGCCTACAGTTACACAAGATAAGGAATAGTTTGGTTTATCTCTGATTTCCATTTGAAGTCTTTAAACGGTAACCTCGACAAGTTAGGCTACTCGAGGCCTGCGTGACTCGAACCTGCGTAAATGTCAACAATAGTGACTGACAATAGTCAGTTATTTAATTGAATAACCTGCTTGGAAATACCAGGTGTGCTCGTGTTCTGTTAGAAGGTGACAGTGCTTGCCATAGTGTCACAGACCTACATTTTGTTACTTGAGGTGTTCATTTCACAGAAATAACTCACCAGACGCTCACAGTAGTCTACCAAGTTGAAAGCGCAGAGCTATACTTGCTCTCTGCTGCCATCTATCGTCCGAATGACTTTGTACTGCACCTCGAAAAATGACCCAAATGCGAGACAGTGCCGCCGCTCTCACCGTGCGCATATCTGTCTGCAGAGCCGCAGAGTCGCCCTTCGCGGTTTCATCGCTGTGCGAATAGTGCAGCAACTGTCGGAGGGGACACCACACAATCGCCAATAAATAGCAGCTTAAATGCAAACTGCGTTTCAGTCTTAGACAACTGGAGAACGTTTACAATTTCAAAATTCAACTATCCTTAATCCTTATCCGTCGCTTTTATAATAGCCTTATTTGCATTCATTAAAACGTAATCTGTTTGGGCTACATTAACAAACAAGACGTCACCTTAGCCTCTAGTGCTAGTATTAATATATATATATATATATATATATATATATATCAGGGCTCGAATTATCTTTCTGTCTTTAAGGGGGTCTCTCTATCTCATAAAAAGTTGTCACACCCCGCGCATAGCCTAACAAGGCGATACAATAAAATAGCCTAGGCGCAAGTGGCGCTTTTGCGCAGTAGGCTACAGTATATGCGCACGGTAGTCCTAGGCTTTACCTTGACACACGCACACAACAGACATAGATTTTTCATAGAAACTGATTACTTTTAATTAATTTCAACATATTATTGATTGTAATAGTCCATATCTCATTTCAATTTCACAATACAAAGAAACAGACTAAACGATTTAGTCATTCTAAAATTTCACAACGTAACTCATTTAAACCAGACCACCGTCTCAGATAGGCTATCCTCAGTGTCAAACACAATAATGCATGTAGTGTAACTTATACACAGGGGAAAAAGCACTAACTGGCAGAAATTAATAAAGCCAGCCAAACTATGTTCTAGTATTTAGGCTAATGTGTTGAACCGTGGAAAATTAATAGACGAACAATTTTGGAGTTTGCACTGAGATATTGTCGGGTAGCCATTGAATATTCCGACATCAGAGATTGCTAACAGGTTTTTCAAAATAGCTGGGAACTTTCCGGAGCTCTGAATGTCAGAGGATAGCTAGATCATCAGACAACACAATCATTGTAGGCTGCATTATGGGCCATAATTTATGGCTTTGTCAATCAACATAGAATAGGTGAAGCGCAAGTTCAACAGCAAACAAGACTTTTCAGCACATATCAAACCATGTAGGCTAGCCCAATGAACGCCTATGCAAATAGACAAAACACTCACATCAAAGCAGGGTTTCTTCAGATTTGTATGCATAGATTTGCGAGTGCTGTGAAATCGATACGGTTTGCTCATATAGTCTAGTGGTGTGGTGGTGAAGTGTCATGCTGCGTTCAAGAGCGTAGTGTAGGTCTACGTCCCGTAGCCTATATTTAATTTAACGTCTTTAATGGTAAGAGATCGCACAGGGATGGATAATGAGCGGTTGTTTAAGATTAAATTACAATGCCAGACACCTTCAGATATGAGAGACACCCTCAGGTTTTTGACTTTGTTGCTTTCATGGGAGCCAGTCCTCACTCTATGGGAGCTCGGCTCCCTCTGGCTCCCACGTAATTCGAGCCCTGATATATATATATATATATATATATATATGTGTGCATGTAAAGTATTCATTTAAGGCATAAACGGCCCCCCATATTTCTTCGTCATCTGATCTGTTCACAAAGTATAACATTGATTTTAACACTCCATTTATTACAATAACCTACTGAAAGGACATTCTTTTGTAGCCATAGCCAAATGTGAAGATCAATAAGGTGAAAAAGCGGCATTTATCAATATCAGAGAAAAGAATGGAGTTAGCATTGATTATTTAAAACACCTGCACAGTGGTAATAACTAATAAGTAATTGCCCTTTTATTTTAGTCGTTTATTTTAGTATTAATAGTTGTGCTATCAATTAAATGTTATAATAATGTTATATATTGCATAATATATTATCCATAATATATATATATTATGCAATGAGTCTAACAATCATGTCAATTATATATACCGTAACGTATATACCGTATATACCGGTAACTAAAACAGTAGTTTTATCCCCCGCTTCTCCAGATGACCACAAGTGGGCCTAGTGTGAATTTTCCCTAAAGACACGTACTGGAACAACTTCCTGCGGACGCCGTCTCATCTTATGTGCCAAGACCGCATGCAGGCAACAGCCCACTTTAAAAAGGAAACAGGACTACACACACACACACACACACATTGTTTTCCTGCACAAATAGCATTCAGATCCATAATAGTGGGGGGCCTTAAGCACAGAAATAGGTTGTTTCGCGCAATTTCTTCTAAAAGCGCCAAATTTGGCACAGATGTAGCTCAAGTTATACTGAAATGATTTAGCTAGGGCACCGCAGCCAGCGACCCTTGGGGCCAAGATGGCAGCCAAATCCAATATGGCCGCTGCCCGAAAAGGGTTCCGACTATAACTTTTGAACCACATGAGCTGCAAATACAAACTTGATGTCTTTTTTAGCTTAATTGGTCATGGGAAACACATATAAATGTTTATATTTATGACCCAGTATATCTGGACCCCTTAATCCTCCAATTCCAATATGGCCTTACACCCCATTGTTTTCGCCAATTTATCTACAAGCAGCAAATTTGGCATGGATGCAGCTGAGGGCATACTGAAATGATTTAGCGAGGATGCCGGAGCCAGTGGCCCCTGGGACCAAGATGGCTGCCAAATCCAATATGGCTGCCACCTGAAAAGGGATTACTGTAGGCTGCATATTTTGAACCAGATGAGATACAAATGTAAAATTAATAAATATTTCACCTTTTCTGGCTATGGGAAACACAAAATATATATATTTATGATTGGGTATATGTGGACCCTCAAAGTCCCCAAATGCAATCTGGTGACTGTCCAAAAAAGGGTTTTGACTACAACTTTTGAACCGAATAAGCTACAGATGAAAACTATTTTTTTTACCATGACCACACATTAAATGACCTAAGCTTTCTCAAAAAATAGAGTCTGCTCTGACCCTTCTTTGGGGCAGCCGTGGCCTACTGGTTAGCGCTTCAGACTTGTAACCAGAGGGTTGCAGGTTCGAACCCCGACCAGTAGAAACGGCTGAAGTGCCCTTGAGCAAGGCACCTAACTCCTCACTGCTCCCCGAGCGCCGCTGTAGCAGGCAGCTCACTGCATCGGGATTAGTCTGTGCTTCACCTCACTGTGTGTTCACTTTGTGCTGAGTGTGTTTCACTAATTCACGGATTGGGTTAAATGCAGAGTCAAATTTCCCTCACAGGATCAAAAGAGTATACTTATGTATACAGCCTCAGTAGCCTGGAAAATCCAGACCCTGATAATCTAGAAAGATTAAGGGTCTGGCAAAGAGCAATGTAATCCTCGAGGGGCGGCAACAAGCATGCATTTAAAAATCTCACTGCATGCAATTGGATAAAACTAGACCATGTTTACTCTGAATGATTTCGGACTTCGACGCAATCGGATAACAATACGTCCAATGTGTACTGTCCACCAACGTTGCAGAGCTGTCTTCATCCGTTTAGCTGGTTCCCCGGAATGTTGGGGTAAAAGTAACGTGCATCATTGCTCTTTGCCAGAGTGTCTCGCAGAGACAATTCCATTCCAGGGTATGTATACAGCCTCAGTGTACCTCCAATCCAGTTTATTGTCTATAAGAACCCTCACATATTTGTAGTTCTCAACAACTTCCTCAACCAGTATTGAAATGGTATTTAGCTCAGGCCTGGCCCTACGAAAGTCCACCACCATTTCCCTTGTCTTAGCCACATTCAAGACAAGGTGGTTGTTTCTGCACCATGTCACAAAGTGGTCCACCAGTTCCTGTACTCCGTCTCCTCACCATCACTGACACACCCCACAACTGCAGTCTGTGAACTGTCTGAGAACTTCTGCAGGTGACATGACTCAGAGTTGTACTGGAAGTCTGAGGTGTACAGTGTGAAGAGAAAAGGAGACAACACAGTCCCTTGTGGTGCTCCTATGCGACTGACTACCTGTTCAGACACACACCCTTTCATTCTCACAACCTGTGGTCTGTCAGTCAGGTAATCAGTAATCCATGAAGTTGTGGAGGTGTCTACTTGCATCCTTCAAAGGTTGTCACGTAGCAGCATAGGCTGTATGGTGTTAAAAGCACTTTGAAAAATCAAAGAACATGATCCTCACAATACTGCCAGCCCCATGTGAGAGTGTGTTCTATCAGGTAGCAGGTAGATTAAGGCATCCTCCACACCCACCTCTGGACGGTATGCAAATTGTAATAGGTCCATGTAGTGGTCACCTGTGGTCTCAGAAGATGACCAACAACAGTGTTTAGCCAACTACTTCCTTTCCTACCAACTTCCTTCCTAACCAGGTGTACTTTTTTCTATAAGTGTTGTGTTTATATGACTACAATTGTGAGAGAGACCATGAGAATGAGAATTCCTGAGAGAGCAAACAGTTATTGTGTGCACATCCCACCTTCTGGCAGGTGCAGGACAAAACAAAACTTACTCAATTGAAAAAATATAATGTCCGCAACACTGCTTTTGACTCCCAATTATTTAACGTTTCGACCCTGCTGGGTCTTCTTCAGGCAAAAATTCATGAGAGAGACCATGAGAATTCACTGTTGTTTTTATGTTATTGCTGTTTTTTGATATGCTAAGCAAACCTTTGAAGAGTTTTGGACAAATTGACTATATTATTCTTTTAACAATTTGACATACTATAAATATTGCCTTGCAATAATAATTGTGTCTTATTCGTTCTTATATGATTACATTTTGAAATGTATTCACCTGTGGTACACTGAAAGCATTTCACTTTTATAAGGAAATGAATCCACATTGAGAATAACCTTCAAAGTTGTGGTAAAAAAAGATTTTCAACCAAAGTCTTGAAAAGAATAAAGGTTCCAGACTTACACAAGCATACATATAAATATGCCAATGGACTTCCTGTGGTCAATAAACTAAAAATAGACACAACATCCTCATTTGTAGCACATTTGGTTCAAAATTTGAAGCCAAAACCCTTTTTCGGACAGCAGCCATATTGAATTTAGTGAATTTGGGGGGTCCTGATATACCCAATCATAAATGTAAGTATTCCTATGGGTTTCCCATCATTAAAAAAGGTAAAATAGACATCAAGTTTGTATTTGTATCTCATCTGGCTCCAAAGCTAAAGCCGAATCCCTTTCAGGCGACAACCATTTTGGATTTGGCTGCCATGTTGGTCTCAGGGACCATTGGCTCGGGCGGCCTGGCTAAATCATTTCATTATGCCCACAGCTCCATCCGTGCCAAATTTTGTGCTTGTAGATTAATTTGCACAAACAATGGGGTGTAAGGCCCCATACTACAGCCAAAACTGCTTTTTTGGACAGCGGCCATATTAGAATTGGAGGAATAAGGGGTCCAGATGCACCGGGTCATAAATATTAACATTCCTATGTATTCCCCATGATAAATTAACCACTTGCTTTGCAGTCATATTTCAGTAATTCTGACCAAAAGGCACTACACGTATTAGAGAGGCCACCATGCCCACATCGTTTGGTCTACAAGCACATGGCTGGTATCATTGGAAAGCTTAGACCATGTAGATTTTTTTGAAACAGTCAGGATAACCCTGTGAAGTTCTCAGAAAGAGCCACAGAGGCTGGAATAAAGTTTTTTTCGCACCAACAAGCGCTTCTTTTGTGCATTGAGATACACGCGCATGGTCAAAGTCAATGACGACATCCCATACGTCGTTTAAAAGCTCTGGTCATTGGCTACAAGAATATGTCCGTAATTTCGTTCTTACTTGTAAGAGGCCCACGTGGCTGCCATTCCAAGCTTGCATGTCCAATAGAAAGGTGTAGCTGACCAAGCTTGTCTCTGCCTCGTCTTTGCTTCGTTTCTCGTGATTGGTAGATCCTACAGACACGTGACATGGCTCTTTGTGTTCGTGAGACTCAGGGGAGCGTGGGGAATACGCATAAGTAGGGAGTTCGAAGCCGAATGGTATTCAAAATCACCGATATTCACCGGAAAATCTTTGAAAGTGTTTTATTTCTATTCTATAAACGTTTTGAATATGGAAGCTTACACACTCACAGTTCAACATTGGACTATAACAACACATATAATCTTGTTCTATGGATTCTTACGGACATTTCAAGACCAGGTTAGCCATATGAATATATTGTTATGGGTGTACACAAGGATTAGAAGGCAATGATGCAGGGGGTGTGTGTGTGTTTTTTTGAGGGGGGCATATCAGCATAAATTACTTACTGTAGCTCACACCACACAGTTTGACATGGAATGGTGGATACCTTTGGAATCCTGAGTCCCGTAGCTTTTTATTGATGTATGGGATGTCAATATTACATGAAGTAATGAGCCTACCCATTGATTTAATACTCCCCACCACCCCCCTCCTCCCCCCAAATGGCGCGCCGGCGTTCCACTGCGAGTTAACTGGTTAAGCTGAAAAATATATCAAGTTTGTATTTGTAACCCATGTAGTTCAAAAGTTATAGCCGGAACCGTATGACCTGAGCTACATCTGTGCCAAATTTGGCGCTTTTAGATGAATTTGCGTGAAAATGTGCTTAAGGCCCAACACTATAACCTTGTTTATAGGCGTGCATGAATAGACAATAGGTGGTGCTAAAGCACTAGGAAGTTTGCCTTTTATCAACGAAAATGCCCTTTTGAAACTTTTTTTTTTTTTTTTTAATTATTAATAATATTAAGATTTTACTGAGGTCGGTTTTGAAATGATCTTTTGAAAACCTGAGCCATTAAAAACGACTGAAACAATGCCCCGAAATGAGCCACCTCCTTGCGCACACCCGACTGGCCTATCTCTCTTCCTTTGTCACGTGAACTCGCGCGGTCGCGCGCAGGGCACGCCAGATGCACAGCACCATAGCAGTTCAGTAAGCGTCTTCAGATAGCACAGCAGGCATGGTCGCTGACAGCCTGCTTCTCCCGTGCCCCATCAGCCAGGTAACATACAGATCAAGCAAAATCTTACAGTTTGCCCTCTAAGCCCAACATGTAATCATTTTGTTGTGCAGTAAAATGTCTCATTCAGCACCAAACAAGCATTTTTGCCGACTGGTCACCTGATAAACTTAGATGAAGCTAGATAAAGTTTTACGCTGTAGCCCAAATCAATGACAGATAACGTGACGACCACATAAAAATAATTTCGGTAGATTTTGCAAATGTATGTGTTAAGGCACTGTTCGTTATTTATTTAAGGGGCTACCTGAGGAGTTTTGGGAGCGTTAGTCAAAAAAGGCGTGACCCTCCCTCGCCAGCAAGATTTTTTTCTATGACCCCACAAAGTGATTGAGAAAAAACGCATGACCCTCCCCAACAATTTATTGATGCCTTCTAAAGACCTACTGGGTCAGTTTGGGAGCTTGCATGCTACCACTCCTTCCTTGAAATGCCTTGAAAGGCTGTCGTTTCACAATTTCACAAATAATGACCGGGACCAAAACATACCTGTCAACTTTTTCCAGGTTTATCACATACTATTTTAACTTTTTCTCCCGCTGTCTTCTCCTGCTGTCAAGGGGGTGCGAGGCCCTGTGCGAACTTGACAGGTGCAAGGCACTTTTCACTTACGTCCCTGAAATCATGAGATAGCCTACGTAGCCTGTACATAGTAGTGTAACAAAGGCGAACACTTTAACAGGGGTAATTAATTGGGCGTGCTGAACGTTATTTGTCAATGTTCAGAAACACACGACATTCAAACTATTGATAAGATGTGCACTATGGAACTGGTAGGCTAACATTGGACAAATAAATGACATTGACTCGCCATATCCTGACTCAGAAAAAAAAAACATTTTCTTGCTTAGGCTACTTTGCCGCAAACTCATCGATGAAATCATAGGCCAGCGAATAGCGTCTTTTTCCATTCATAGAAGGGCGAGCCCAATAGTCTCTCCTGTGACGATGCGCAAATAGTTTTTAATAGCCTATTCAACTTCGAAAAGCTTTGTTCACCCGATGCCAGTCACTGACCGCAATTTCGGGAAGGGTTGTTCAATCTCTTTAAGTTGTGTAGTAGTCTACTGTCCCCTTTGGAATATCGAGCCTATTGGTCCAGTGCGTTAGGCTATGTCCTGGGATTCGGCCGTGCTCAAAAAGAAAAAAAAACTTCAGGCTAGACTTTTATGGATGGTTATGAGGAGCAATATGAGAGAGAAATTTGATGATCATTGATCCTTGTTTTGGGACGTTAAGCCTTTTCCAATAGGCGTCAGTGAAGGAGATTGAAGAAACATGCTGTCACGTCACCTAAAGTTCATAGGCCTAATATGACTTCATGCTAAATGTTGAAGGTTCTTAGTGGTTATTAGGAACAATATGAGAGAAATGTGGTGATCACTGATCGTTGTTTTAGGAGTTTAAGCCACGTTAAGCATTTGCTTAAGCTATAGGCATTTATGAAGAATAAACGCTTAATGTCATCATTGGCCAGGTGCGAGGCCAATCAGACGCGAGGCCCTGGGTGACGGCCCAAATTTAGCTGTGTTCATGAATACAAAAGTTGGGTGACCCTCCCTCCTAGACTAAAAAAAGTTGGGTGACCCTCCCCTCAACAAAGAATAAAAAGACATGACCCTCCCCTATTTTCCTCCGGTGGTCCATTCCATAAATACCGAACGGTCCCTAAGAAGAACGTTTTCTGTTGTATATGTTTTGTTAGGCAACATGTATTTACACATTCATTTGTGACAGAAGAAACGGGAAGTTCCCCATTACCTGTGAAAAATGCCCATCTGCATTCATGTAATGACAACAGTCACTATAACTCCTTCTCGTACTGTTTGGTCTCTTTATTGTCTTACAGATCAAGTAAAATCGTACAGTTTACCCTCTAAGCCCAACGTGTAATCATTTTGTTGTGCAGTAAAATGTCTCATACAGCATCAAACAACTAAGCATTTTTAGCCGACTGGTCCCCTGATAAAGTTTTACGCTGTAGCCCAAGTCAATGACAGATAAGACCACAGACGACCACATAGGCTACAAATAATTTCGGTAGAGTTTGCAATTGCAAATCTATGTGTTAAGACGAACGTTTTCTGTTGTGTAGGTTTTGTTAGGCAACATAACACATTTTGGTCTCTTTATTGTCTTAATTGTATATTGATTTACTAATTGCAGCACAAGTCAAATTTCATTCAACATGTGCGTGTAATTTTTTTTTATAATTAAGTGTTCCACGTGCGCTAAAAAGTGCCCCCCCCCCTCCTGAGCACCTGCCGCACAAAATGTCTGTGCACGCCACTGACCTTGTTGTAAAAAGGCAGCAGGAAAACTTATTTCTCGGGTTGTTTGTTTTTTGTATATTTTTTTCTCATATATTTACTGTAAAGAAATGCATGCAAGCAAAAGCATGATATAGGACATCTGAGTTCACGGGATGAACAAGACTATTTGAAAACATTGTCTTTTAATCTTCAAAGGGACATTATTATTTGTGACATTTAACTATTTAACTACACAAAAACTACTTACCGGTCAATTAACTCTTCAACCATACCCAGTGTGTGTGGCGAACAGTATATTTCAGGTGTGTATAGTCACTTTCTCTACCAATGTGCTGCAGTGCTGTGCTTGACAAAGATACAGCCAAACATGGACATTTAGGCTTTAACTTTACTGATAAACAACACTGTTAATCTATATCAGATGCTCTAATATAGCACTGGGCTACTTAAAAACAATACTGTTAATCTATATCAGATGCTCTAATATAGCACTGGGCTACTTATAAACAACACTGTTAATCTATATAGCACTGGGCTACTTATAAACAACACTGTTAATCTATATAGCACTGGGCTACTTATAAACAACACTGTTAATCTATATAGCACTAGGCTACTGATAAACAACACTGTTAATCTATATCAGATGCTCTAATATAGCACTGGGCTACTTATAAACAACACTGTTAATCTATATCAGATGCTCTAATATAGCACTGGGCTACTTAAAAACAACACTGTTAATCTATATCAGATGCTCTAATATAGCACTGGGCTACTTATAAACAACACTGTTAATCTATATCAGATGCTCTAATATAGCACTGGGCTACTTATAAACAACACTGTTAATAGCACTGGGCTACTTATAAACAACACTGTTAATAGCACTGAGCTACTTATAAACAACACTGTTAATCTATATAGCACTGGGCTACTGATAAACAACACTGTTAATCTATATAGGCAGGCAGACACTCTAATATAGCACTGGACTATTGCTTATGCGTTTGTTCAAATATATTGTAGTAATATGATGTAAGAGTTATGTCTTTAATACGTCAGTGACAATCTTCCCTGATATTTCTTTGCCTCTGTGGTATTTCACTGTTCAGCTGACCTTGCTAACGAGTGAGTTTATCTAACGAGTGAGTTTATCATCTGACCATCTTTTGACATATGCAGCTGGACCTTTCCCAAAACATACGAGGGGGTGTGAGAGAGAGAGAGAAAGAGGGAGGAGGTATAAATAGTTGCTGTAAAGTTGCTGTAATTCTCAGTTTGACCCCTCTGCAGTCTGCACATTTTCACGGTAAGTCTTCATTCTTCCACATTTCCTCTCTTCTCTCTTTCCTCTCTTCTCTCTCTCTCCTCTCTTTCTTCTCTTCATCATTTCATCTCTTCTCTCTTTCCTCTCTTCATCATTTTATCTCTTCTCTCTTTCCTCTTTTCTCTCTTTCCTCTCTTCATAATTTCCTCTCTTCAGTCTTTCCTCTCTTCTCTCTTTCCTCTATGGCTACCTGGAGCATCTCTTCTGTCTGCTGACTCCTGTAGCCTGAGAGGTGTGTGTGTGTGTGTGTGTGTGTGTGTGTGTATTTTTCAATTTCAATTTAATTTCACTTATAGAGCGCCAAAACAGAGTGTTTTACAGTGCTTTACAGAGTGTTAAACATTCAGAGAAGAGAGTGCCCATGAGTAACAGGGGCGAGGACAAACTCCCTAGAATTGGAGATACATACAGTGTATAGGAAGAAACCTTGAGCAGATCAACGACTCAAGGGCCCGACCCATCTGCCTAGGGTCAGTTACAGGGCAGTAAGGTCTGTATACATGATAAATGAAAGGTTAGTTTTTTACTTGTAGAGAAAAGAACACGGTGTTTAAAGCCACCTGAGGTATATGTTACACAGTGGTGAGGTTACATGTATGATAACGCATGAATTTAGTGTCAGAAAGCTCAAACAGTCCAGTGTAGGAAATGAATTGTCCATAGGGATTAGGAGTTGTCGTAGGGCAAGTAGTGGGTCATTAGGCTGCTCGGGCCAGGAGTCTGGGCAAGGGGACAGCAACAGGTGATGGTAGGGCAGTCATAGGGATGGGACTTCAACAACAGCAACAGGTGATGGTAGGGCAGTCATAGGGATGGGACTTCAACAACAGCAACAGGTGATGGTAGGGCAGTCATAGGGATGGGACTTCAACAACAGCAACAGGTGATGTAGGGCAGTCATAGGGATGGGACTTCAGGTGCAATGAGGGCCAAACACAAGGATGGCTGATGACTGGTGATGGTATACCTCACAAGTGAGGTAAGGGGGAAGAAAGAGAGATATAGAGTGGGTTAGTATTATTATACGTCATGATGGTTAGTATGAATAAGTATATTAATGGTACTATATAGTGTTATACTAGAGAGAGAAAAGGCAAGAGAGGGAGAGTTGAGAGAGAGAGGGGGAGAAGAGGAAGTTTAACGGCAAGACAGAGAGAAGAGGTATAGGGAGAGTTGAGAGAGAGAGGGGGAGAGAAGAGGTAGGAGGGAGAGTTGAGAGAGGGGGGGGGGAGAAGAGGTAGAAGGGAGAGTTGAGAGAGAGAGAGGGGGAGAGAAGAGGTGTTGTAGGGCGTGACGCATGAAAAGCCCATGACAGCGCTATGCTATAGCAGCGTAACTAAGGCATGGTGACAGTGCTCAGCTAGAGCAGCATAACTAAGGCATGGTGACAGCGCTATGCTATAGCAGCATAACTAAGACATGGTGAGGGGTAGTCAGCACCAGCGCAGGTATGGTCAGTGACCTCATCGCACGCATGACTGGGGTGCCAGCCACACGAGGACACAGCAGGGTGGTCCATTCCAAAAAACCCTGAGGTGGTTGAAGTTCCACACTGCACCATACCTAACTATGGGAAGCACTAAAGAGACTAGAGTCTAGACTTAAAAATAGGGAGGGGTGTCTGCTAATCGAACTGAGGGAGGGAGACTATTCCAGAGGAGGGGTGCGCGGTAGCAGAAAGCTCTGCCTCCTACTGTAGTTTTTGAAATCCTTGGGACTATAAGAAGTTCAGTATTCTGTGATCGTAAGGGTCTAGGTGGGTTATAAGGAACCAGGAGATCTTATTATTCAGGTGCCCAGCCATTTATGGCTTTTTATGTTAGAAGTAATATTTTGAAGTCAATGCAACTTTTAACAGATAGCCAGTGTGTTTGTGTGTGTGTGTGTGTTTGTATGCATGTGTGTGTGTGTTTGTATGTGTGTGTGTTTGTATGTGTGTGTGTATGTATTTGTATGTATGTATGTATGTATGTGTGTGAGTGTTTGTATGTGTTTGTGTGTGTTTTTGTACGTGTGTGTGTGTGTGTGTGTGTGTCAGAGTTTCTGCTTTTCGTTTTCCAGACATTTTGATGATATGCCGGTCAAATATCCTATTATCGCTTCTTAATAAGTCAAGTCGAGGAAAACTGGAGACAGGCTATGTAGCTTAAAGAATGACATAATCAGGCCGTATAGAATGCAACATGTTCATTAGCCTAACTTAAACATGCCTAACTAGTGTCAATTTAAAGATCTAGCCATGTCTCTATGCTGTTTTCATGGACAGCAAGAATCCCCTTCGTTCGTTGTTTTGAATAGGCTTCGTTGTTTGTTGCTGCCCACGTTATCTCCAGTCGTGCAACAGTTTCACTTGCGCAGATGTGCACACACATTGAATGAGCGTTCACACCACCACCCCCTAATGCTATGCCTCTTTATTTCATAACACTAAATTAAGAAATATTTCCTATTCTGGAAAATGTTTAGTTTCTTTTTCTTTCGGTCCGCGGTTCAATGATAGGCCTACCATTCGATTGTGCTGCAAATTATCGGCGGACCAGCAATCTCCTCATCAAGGAGGCCCTAACCCTGCAGATCATAGACAGAGAAAGCATGCAGAGC
>NW_027468620.1:35993392-35994587 GCF_046254945.1 Alosa pseudoharengus | reverse complement strand
CCCTGTTTTCAGATAGTTTATGATTAAATAGAACGTTTAAGATTGAAATTTGGACACATGCTACTGTCCTGAGAATTGTCGGTTTCTGTGGTAGCGCCCCCCCTCCTCCACAACGCTGCATAGGTGCACTGGAACAATCCTTCCTAAAACGCATTAAACTTTCGTTTACAAAGACGTGAAACTCACCGAGTGGTCAAGTGTGTTCACTGATATGCTCACACAAAAATCGCTGCAAAAGATTCTTTCCAACAGGTTTTATCGTAGTTTTTGTCCAACTCCATTGACTTGTATAGGATGTGCTGTGAGGTACGGTATTACTCCGCCGCCGGAAACGGATATGGGGTTGTTTGTATACTTTCTGTAGTCTTATGCAGTCGCGGTATTGTAGGCCAGTGATTCTTAAACTAGGGGTCGCGACCCCAAATGGGGTCGGAAGTGCCATCTACCAGTGCGTCTACTCCTCCGTGATCCTCAGACGGGACAAGTCTACAGTCCGGTGAGAATAAAAAACAACAAACGGCGCGTCCGCTTTATCAGAATTTCTGAAATATGCATTCACTTGCCAAGTTAAAGATAACCTCGACCACCCACAATGTGTCATTTGCGGCGATGTTCTGGCGAATGAGAGCTTAAAACCTGTCAAAATGAAACGACATCTCAAAATACAGATGTCGGCTCAGCACCGTGGAGGAAAATCTCCGTGTCACCGTATGCAGCATTCCTCCTAGAATTAACTTGCTATGTTCACGGAAGCATGCCCACCCTTCCCATTGAAATTGTTAAAGATAGTAAACCAAAAAAAGGAAAATAAAAAAAATACTGTTACTGTTATCGCCATAAATATAATTAATGTAACGTTGTAGGCCTAATGCTGCATGTGTATGTGTGTGTGCGTGCTTGTGTGTGCGCGTGCGCTACGCACATCACTCTGATCTGACATGGCGGCAGCCTACACTTGTTTAATCGTGATTGTTTTGTTTTCTTTTCGGTTCTTGTTCATATGGAGTAAATAAAACAAATGACTTTGCTTTCTAGTTTTTGCTTGATTTAGTTGTTAACGTTTGAGGGGGTATTTGAGTAGGCTAAGGACCTAGAATGGATTTGGGGAAAGTGGGGTCGCCAGACCTCGCCATACTTTTTTGTGGGGTCGCCAGACAAAAAGTTTAAGAACCACTGTTGTAGGCTATGCTATCCA
>NW_027468620.1:35983392-35988392 GCF_046254945.1 Alosa pseudoharengus | reverse complement strand
CAAACTATCCTTTGGGAGTTTGTGGTGTTGGGGAGGGGGAGTTGGCCCTATACTCCACTCTTCCTGTGCGTTAGACTGGCTGGGGTTTACACACTTACTGCATTTCTGGGATTTAACTGCCACTTTATTGTATGTTTATTCATATATTTATATATGCTTTATATTATGCTATATAGGCTTTATCATGGCCTGTTTGTAGTATGTGTGTGTGTGTGTGGGGGGGGGGGTTGTGAGTGTGTGTGTGCTAAAGTTTTGTAAATGTGTTTGTTAGTACTAAATTCTATGGGAGGCCGTATAGTGCAATAACATTGGAATAGTGGCACTACACACTGAACGTAGTTGCACTACACACTGAAACACTGACACATACGCACTGGGCACTAGTACCACACTGGAACTCAAACAGCAACACACTGAATTTCCTGCATTACACACTGAATCTGCTTGCACTCACTCTGAAATCACTTGCTCAACACACTGGATTTACTTGCAGCACACACTGAAACTGAAACTGAAACTGCTTGCACTACACACTGAAACAGTTTGCACTACACTGAAAATACTAACACACAAGCTCCTTACAGTAGCCTAGCCTACACACTGAATTAACTTCCACAACACATTGAAATTTCTTCCTCAACACACTGAAACATCACATGCACTACACACTGAACTCACTTGTACACACACTGAAGTCGCTTACACTACACACTGAACTAACTTCCGCTACTGAACTAACTTGTACACACACTGAAGTCGCTTACACTACACACTGAATTAACTTCCGCTACACACTGAACTAACTTCCGCTACACACTGAACTCACTTGTACACACACTGAAGTCGCTTACACTACACACTGAACTCACTTGTACACACACTGAATTAACTTCCTCAACACACTGAAACATCCGATGCACTACACTGAACCTGCTTCCACTCACTGAACTCACTCGCTTTTTCAGTGCGCCTGGAAGTTGGTATAATGTAACAGGAAGTTCCACTCTCAGATTACCAGCCATTGATTAAGATTTGAAGAGAGAAAATGTGGAAATGTATATGGTTTGTGGTATCTATGTCCTTCTTTAACCAAACCTTACTTGTTCAGTCAAACCCTGAAGATTTTATTAATATATTCTTGAGCACCTTGCGCTGTCTTGAAGCCATACAGGCAGACCCGACTGCAATGTTTTATGAGGAATTAGCCGCAAACCATATAAATTTCCACATTTTCTGAGTCCTGAAAGATTGCTGCCATTTCAGTTCGCTAGTTAGCTAGTTAGTTAGCACTCCAACAACATTCCAAAAAGGACGTGCATTACAGTCTGGCTGGCAGATGTTTTTGTTAACCTTGCCTGCTGTTGCCAGTGACTCGTGAACCTGTATCCACATTGCATTTTTTGCGCTGACAGCGCCCCTTTCAGAGTGCTTCGGGTCAAGTGTTTATTGTTGCTAGGTTACCAAAACTATCTACCAGCAATGCCGTTGCTGCTTCTGGCTTAATGCTAACTAACTAGCTAACTGAAATGGCAGCAATCTTTCAGGGCCCAGTTCACTAAAATATGACGCCAGACAAAAGGAGCTGGTATTACAATAGAATAGACACCTCATGTCTCCTTGCAATTTGCAGGAAGTTAATTCAGTTTGTGTGCAAGTGAGTTCAGTGTGAAAGTAATTGTGGTGAATAATTACTTAATATTAATCTTAGACTGGCGAACTTCAGGAAAAACTCAGGAATCAGGTTTATTCTGTTACAAGCAGAGAGAGTACAAATAAAGGTCTATGTAGGCCTAGCCCAGGCCATGGCACAAGGCCATGGCCTCTGTAGGATCACCCTCTCTCTCTCAGTTCTCCATGCTCTAATCTTGAAAATCTGATCTCACAAACATTGCAGTTTAGTTACTTTTAAATGGTTTAAACAAAGAACAAAGTGGCGCCAAGAACAAGCCCACTTGATTGGTTCTACAGTTGGTATCAGACACACCTACTCACACCCACTTCACACCTATGCATTCTTGTCAGAATAGCATGAGGAGAGATATCTTATATATCAGAAATATCACTTATAGAATGTTCCAAACATTCTCACAATCACATCATTACAATCCTTGTAATGAGACTATCAAAATGATACCAGACATGAATACATTTACATTTCATGATACATGGATACATTATATCAAGGTAGCATCCTTTGTCTTGTGTAAGTGATAGGCCTTAAACCAGCACATTAGCATTCCATTGGGGGAGGGGATGGGGTCTTTGTTTAAAACCAAGATGGGTTACATGGCTAACTAAAAGTAGTCTTGAAGTTAAATTATTATCCATTTTAACCATACATTTTATTGCTATCAATTCCCCCTTTTCAAGTCTGAATGACTTGAAGTTTAAAATAAGATTCCATAACATGAGCCTTCTTGAACAATTTTACAATTTTTTTTTTTTTTTTTTTTATAAAGTCCATAATCAGTCCATAATCATTGTAAGTGTGTGCGTGAGCAAGGAAACCAGCGTTCAGCATACATCCCTTCTTGCGTTTCTCTTCCGTTGAAGAAGGGTCCTCTTATGAAACTTGAATGTGTCTGCATTGTTTCAGTGTAAGTGTATGCGAGTGCAAAGGGTGTGCATGCAGGCCGCGTTCGGCGTGCACCCTTGTGTCAGTCCAAACAGTCCATGAACAATGGGCCATGAGTGTCTTTGATGATGCGGAGTGCGATGCTGCTTTCGGCACCCCCTTTCGTTGCTTTCAGTCAGTCCAGTTTTGTTGCTTCCAGAGTCATGGCAGTTGCTTCTGCCACTGGTTCCGTTGGACCTGTGGTTCCTGAGCCTCGTCCAGTTTCGTCTCATGACATGGCCTAGCCCCGACCGCTGCTGCTGGCTGTACCTGAGCCCAGGGCAGAGTTGTCTGGTCCATCAAGCTCGTCCAGTGGCATGGCCTGGTCTCCACGGCTGCTGCTCTGGCGTGGTAGCTGAGCCTGGTTGGTGGAGCCATTCGCCATCTTGAAAGGATCTTCTGATATGTTTGCTTAGTGGTAGTCGAAGACAAAGGCATGTCACACCTCCCTTTGTCCCTTCTGGCATGAAAGAGATTCTGAAGAGTGGATTCACAACAACTTGGGAGACATTAGCATGAGTGTAAACAGAGTCAAACAGTGTCTCGTGAATGCAGATTCACAAGTCAACAACAGTATGCTAATGTATTCAGTTTCTCAATTGGAGACAGTCACACCTACAGCATGGGTCTTCTAACATAGCAGGGCTATTTATCTCCAAACAGAGACTACACATTTGCATCTATTGGCAAAAGGCCAATATAAAGAAAATAAATAAACTTTGGTTAAGTTTAGATGTTTAAAAGAAAAATAATCCACAGACTCACGTGGGTAGGGTACCCCTGCATGTCTTTTAAAGAGATTTTGCATTAGAAGTGAGGGACAGTAAAACAAAACAGTAGGCATTTAAAAAAATGACCATTTGAGCAATAAAACCAGTAAACTTAGATGGTATTTCAAGTCAATACCATCTATCTCCCCCTTTTTATAGTTTCTTAACTATAACAAAAAAATACAAACTAAAAACAAATAAAAGGTAATTTCAAACATAAAGAAACTCAAGTTGTGGGTATGAATCCATTCAATTGAACATTTGCCCACATCAAACAAGGCGTAAACATGTAGCAAACATTTCCCATTGGCATACAAGCAAAAATAAAAATATGTCTTAACATGTTAACCCCAAAAGATGTCCCTCAAATGAAAGAAAGAAAATGGTTGAAATCAACAATGGTTTCCCATTATCACTCCTCTTAGGTTCATATCTCCCCAGTGAAGTTCCTTTTGTGTCCATGGGGGAGAAGCTGGGGGGTTGGTTATAGAATACAGTGCTGCTAGAACAAAGGCAGTGAGATAAGATAGCAAAAGGTGTGAAAACTTTTGACCCAAGAAAACAAAGAAGGACTTGAAACAAAAAATGGAAACAAACACATATAATGAAATAAACAAATTTCACACACACAGGGCCGGCCCACACGCGCATTCATTCATACTGGACACACAGACACACACAGCTCCATGGAGCTGGAGGACAACTTTAAACGGGCTGCAGGAAGAATTTCCTGCTTAAAAGAACAAAAGAAGTTTAGTCAAGCCTTTTCAGTTAGCTCATATTAGCTCACAAAGACATCTAGACGCCCCTAGCGGCAGCTAGTTAGCTCAGGCGTACTTAAAAGAGGCCTAACCATGCTCTCTTGAGGTTATGCTGTTTGAGCTTATGCTGTTTGCACACTTGAAAAAGATTACGACAAAAATCCTGGATTCATCATCTGAGTGTAGATGTAGCCTAAAACAAAACACCACATCTACTCAAAAACAAAACAAGACTAGTGTTAGCTTGGATTCTAGCCGCTCATACGCTCTTGGTGATAAAAACAAAAAGGGCAGCACCAAGTTCTGTCTAATATTCTGTTTTGGTAGTGAAGGAATAAAATGTTCTGTAAACACAAAGGGGCATAAGCTACGTAGCTTGTTAGGACATGATGTCCCTAAAACCCGCGAAAAATAGATTGCACACGAACCACCGTGTTTAATACTGAGCTGCCTAGCACACTCGCTAATCTATTTACTCCTTATATCCAATAAAGAGGCACCATTGGACTTCAATCCAACACATATATAGACGCTTTACAAAATATGGATTAATTCGTCTTGTGCGACGTTTTGCCAAAATCGGGGAAGCACAAATTTATGTCCACTATTAAATTACGGTTTTGCCAAAATATTGCCAAAATCGGGGAAGCACAATTTTGTGTCCACTATTAAGTTACGGTTTTGCCAAAATGTCTACTCACTCAGAATGCCTTTTCCGATATCTTACCGCCCATTCCAAACTGTGGTTAGTAGGAACCGCCCGGATTTACAGATACACCTTCATTCAGCACCAAAGCAGAAAAGCAGATAAAAAGCGTCCTTACCTGAGAGCTGTCACCAGAGCGATGAGGAGAA
>NW_027468620.1:35975892-35978392 GCF_046254945.1 Alosa pseudoharengus | reverse complement strand
GTGTTGGTTGTGTTGTGTTGGTTGTGTTGTGTTGTGTTGGTTGTGTTGTGTTGTGTTGTGTTGGTTGTGTTGGTTGTGTTGTGTTGGTTGTGTTGTGTTGGTTGTGTTGTGTTGTGTTGTTTTGTGTTGGTTGTGTTGTGTTGTGTTGTGTTGTGTTGTGTTGTGTTGTGTTGTCTTGTTTTGTGTTGTGTTGTGTTGTGTTGTGTTGTGTTGTGTTGTCTTGTGTTGTGTTGTGTTGTGTTGTGTTGTGTTGTGTTGTGTTGTCTTGTGTTGTGTTGTGTTGTGTTGGTTGTGTTGTGTTGTGTTGGTTGTGTTGTGTTGTGTTGTGTTGTGTTGGTTGTGTTGTGTTGTGTTGTTTTGTGTTGGTTGTGTTGGGCTACACAGTCTCAGTAGTGGGGCCCACTAGTAACCCCCCCCATGCCCCCCCCCCCACGCCCTGCATGGACCCAGATGATAGATTGGTGTAGTCGCCGTAGTCGCTGCGCTGTTTTCACTCTTAATGTCAGACATTTTGTTGTTGTTTCTCGTTGTTTTTCTTTGTTGGCAAACATTGCGTAATCACAATGACGCTTTCCACTCATCAGCGTCTACGGGAGGCTTTTGTTATGAGGCAGTAATCACCACACACACACACACACACACACACACACACACACACAGCCGTAACAGGCTCTTGTGAAACGTCCCAGACTGCATCGGATGTTGCCCAGTGCTTTGCTTTGACACCATTAAATGGGCCTTAGGCTGAACGGGGAATAAAAAAAGACAATTTTGCACCTCGCTCTCTTCAATGACACTTCACTTGAAAGCGTTTACCATTACAGCGTTTATCATTACAGAAAATCATTTTACTCCACGAGTATTGATTTGATGCTATTCAATTGTCCCCTCCTTAGAGCGACAAATCAATCCCAAGGTTATAGCGTTTTGGAGAGCGCTGGAGGGGAGGGGGGGGGGGTGTTGAGAGAGGGCGGTCGGGCGGGGGTGGGGCGTGGGGCATCTGTTAGATGCGGGCCAGCCACAGGTGGTCGGTAATTTAGTGGCGTAATTGGCCGGTAAAGTGCGGCGTGTTTGTTCTGGCCGCTCGTCTGCTCTGCGGGGGGGACAGGAAAAGAGGGACGCTCTGTGGAGCGGGAGAAAGGACAGCTAGCGTGGCGCCCCGCGGCGAGCCGGTCCTCTGACACTTTTAAAACGTATGGGAGCACGATTACGCCGCGCTAAGAGCCTTTCGGCAGGGTTATTAAGGCCCTCATGAGCGCCACGGCAACCAGCAAACACAATCTCTCACTCCATCCAAATGTCAGGGTGAGCAGGCAGCTGCATTAGGCTTGCCGTCCCTAACCAACTGGTCAAACACTCACTAAATACACACACTCACATCCGCTAGCCACTCTGTGTGTGTGTGTGCGTGTGTGTGTGTGTGCGTGTGTGTGTGTGTGTGATTAATATGCATGATTTATCTGGTCCTAATGTTTGATTGATTATGATAAAGTGTATTTGTGTGAGTGTGAGTGTGTATGTGTGTGAGAGAGAGAGTTTTTCTCCGTTCAGTGTTTCCCACAGAATTGGATTCAATTTGTGGTGGTAGCTGACTTGGACAACAGGGGTTGGGGGGGGGGGGGGGGTATTAAGATCGTCTTGGTAGTGTATAGGTCTAATTGAGTGCCTGTCACTTTAAGACATTTGAGGGAACCCTTGCCATTGTAACACAGTTGAAAGGCTGCTGATGTGTGGATGCAAAACGTTTTCTAGTTAAAGGTTCACATACTTCTCCTTGGGACAAGCACTTTTGAATTTTGGAAAACACTTTTCCATTTACATTGGGATTTTGCAAACATTCAGTGTCAGAGTCAATAAAATGAGCCCTTCAACGAAATTGACAAGCAGCTGTAAGTAGGCTAAGCATGCTGAATTCGACATCCAAACAGTATTTGAACGTTAGCTTTGAGATACTGCTTGATTTCATAACTTAACTTAGTTTAGTCTCTTCAATGTACCGGTAGCCTACTATGTTGTGATAAGACCTTAGCAGAGTTCACTTCAATGCAGCAGTTTTGAATAAATTTGCGCAGCACGATGCTAAGCGGATTTAATAGCAATTTAGCCAGACGTCTTCTATGCAATGCTTCTATGTGGCAACAACAATCCTTTAACAATCGTGAATACTTTGTTAAATGCACATGCAGAGGAGGAGCAGCGGGCTACGAGAGAGAGTGGGGCGGGGCAAGGAAAGGCTGCGTGTGTAAAAAGCGCAGCTCAATGGCAATGCAAGGATTTGACCTTATATTTAAATTCAATTCAATTCAATTCAATTAAACATAGAATATTAATCTGTGGCGGCCGATTTTTATTTTGTGTCGCCCCGCCACAGATTAGTCAATGTATGGGAAACACTGCCGTAGTTGACTGAGGGAGTGAGTGATAATGTGTGTGGGTTTGTGTATCATATTTTTAGTCCTCCAGATCCTTTTTGGGATTGCAGATTTCAAATACATTAAAG
>NW_027468620.1:35965892-35968392 GCF_046254945.1 Alosa pseudoharengus | reverse complement strand
GGGCTTTATCGCGCACTTTAGCGCAATTGACTTTGCGCAAACCGCTTTGTGGGCGGATCTTGGGTTTCCCCCGATTTGTGGGCTGTTTCTTTTTTACCGGCGGGTTAATGATTGTTGCGCCCAACACAAATCTAAAATGGGGTGGTCTGAAGTAGCTACATTAATCATGGGTGTGGTTTGGGCCTAACGTGCAATAAACCAATCAGAGCGTCATCTCACATTCCCTTTAACAACAGGCACGCTTGTTCCATAGCGGATTGCTATTATGATGGCGGAATTGCCAGGCGCAGCCAGGAACGGTTCCCAGCGCTATAGTCAGTTGGGAACAGTTTGCTATTGATTTTTCCTCTTGACAAAATGTAATACAGAAATGTAACTTTCCGATGTTTTGGGATCACTCTCACTGAATCACGAGGTTATGAATGCATGGTGATATTTTTCCAATGTAATCTACCTCACTATAGAGTATAGACAATGCAGATCTGTCAGATAAGCTCTCCTCTCCCGTGCTGCTGCTTGGGCATTTGGGTTAAATGGCATTGGCATGCAGTTCAACTTCACGTCTCATTAAGTCCTCTAATATTTCCTAATTTATGTCATCAACACATCCGTGATTCGTGGAAATGTGTACGCTAGATTTATACCTATTTTTTCACATCGGACACCACACTGATTTCCCTCGTGTAGCAATATTTGTCCTTGTAATTATGTATGGTTTGGAGAAATGGGAACTGCGTCGTATAGATGAGAGGAGCAAAGTGCATTGCGAAACACAGGCGCCCAAACAAGCGCTCCTGCAGGTGTAAAGCTACAGCTGTACCTTACCATCAGGCAACAGAAACATTTTCCAAGTTGACCTTTCCAACTCTGCACAGTATCCCATTAACTGCATGACAATATGCTATTTACAATATTTTATGTAAAGTAGAGTTTGTAAACACGTTATCATCAACTTAATGCACGCACAACTTTTGTTTGAGCAGGAGAGAGAATAACAATGAATGGACGCAGCAACTACAGAAATTGTAGCCAAGGCTACTTGCTGCTTTCTTTTACTGTCTATGGTTGCTGGTTAACAGCACATAATAAGCTTATTTAAACGAATTCACAAACTCAAGACTTCAAGGCCATCATGGATATAAAACGTTTTTTGAAAACAACGAAATGATGGAGGGAACATAGCAAAGCTTGGAGTTATTTCAGATGGGCTACAAGAAGGTAGGCAAAATTGTGGTGCTTGTCAAAACTTAGCGCAGCTGGAATAATGCTTATAGGCTGATGTTAAAGCGCACACGATGTTTAAAGCCATACACAACGGTAAATTGGAACAAAACTAAAGGTAACTTTAGCCTTTATATATAGAGCTGTATAAAGTTGTCCAAATTAATAGGTCGTAATTAGGCGTTGTTGTTGTAAAGATATTGCATGTAGATGTACTATAGGCTACTAAATCTTTAGTTGACCAATGCACGAACAAACCCAGGAAACGGACAAATATTATCAAGGCTTTGAATGTTTCTATCTGTGCACAGGGTGTCTGTAGATCGGTGTGCATAGCATTCATTCCTGCAGGCCTGTGGCCATGCTTGCGCCCTTAAAATAGCATCTGCATTTGCGCCACTGACTTTAGACCAGGAGGTTCCTGGTCTGTGGCGGAATTGTTTTCTGAAACTGCAAAATATCAACTGGGACCGTTTGCGCCGGAACACGCCCCCTCTTTTCGCTGAAACGCCCCTGTGGGTGCACATGTACCTGTGGAGGGAAAATTCCAATATGCGCTGACGGCAGAATAGGAAAGACAAAAGCGCGAGTATACAAAGTCAAAAAAATAGAGCCCTTAGTCATGTGTGAGATGCATCTGTAATTGTGGTTGTAAATGTAAAAGGTACATTTCTGATAAGCTCTAGCTCTCCATCTCTGGCTAGTCAGCACCAGCTTTATGGTAACGTTCAATAGCGCTGGTAACCGTACTCCTCTCTGTTATCCTGTAAGCCCCTCCCCCATGCCAGATTAACATGTAAACTCCTCCCCCATGTCAGATTAACCTATAAACCCCTCCCCCATGCCAGATTAACCTATATGCCCCTCCCCCATGCCAGATTAACCTGTAAAACCCTCCCCCATGCCAGATTAACATGTAAGCCCCTCCCCCATGCCAGACTTACATGTAAAACCCTCAAGTTAGACAGGTAGGGTCTCGAGCCAATTACTCAAGGCCGTGTGGGTGTGTTCGTTTTGTGCAGCGTAACAGTCAATCAAGAAAAAAACTCGCACACCATTATTTGCCGTTAATAAATAAAGGAAGTGTTTAATCCATCAAGCCAAGGTGCTACCAAGTGAGGTGATGTACAAACGTTTTGGTCCTCAGACCTTCATCAGTGCAATGTAACCCTGTAAAACCTTCCCCCATGCCAGATTAACCTGTAAAACCCTCCCCCATGCCAGATTAACGGTTGTGATTTTGGAAATCAGTGTGAATTGAAAGATGGTTAGATGGATC
>NW_027468620.1:35910892-35953392 GCF_046254945.1 Alosa pseudoharengus | reverse complement strand
GATGAGTTGTGTAGTGTTCAGGAGTCTGATGAGTTGTGTAGTGTTTAGGAGTCTGATTGAGTTCTGTAGTTTTCAGGAGTCTGATTGAGTTGTGTAGTGTTCAGGAATCTGATTGAGATGAGTTTTGTAGTGTTCAGGAGTCTGATGAGTTGTGTAGTGTTCAGGAGTCTGATGAGTTGTGTAGTGTTCAGGAGTCTGATGAGTTGTGTAGTGTTCAGGAGTCGGATGAGTTGTGTAGTGTTCAGGAGTCTGATGAGTTGTGTAGTGTTCAGGAGTCTGATGAGTTGTGTAGGTTTCAGGAGTCTGATGAATTGTGTAGTGTTCAGGAGTCTGATGAATTGTGTAGGTTTCAGGAGTCGGATGAATTGTGTAGTGTTTAGGAGTCTGATTGAGAACTGTAGTTTTCAGGAGTCTGATTGAGTTGTGTAGTGTTCAGGAATCTGATTGAGATGAGTTTTGTAGTGTTCAGGAGTCTGATGAGTTGTGTAGTGTTCAGGAGTCTGATTGAGATGAGTTGTGAAGTGTTCAGGAGTCTGATTGAGTTGTGTAGTGTTCAGGAGTCTGATTGAGTTGTGTAGTGTTCAGGAGTCTGATTGAGTTGTGTAGTGTTCAGGAGTCTGATTAAGATGAGTTGTGTAGTGTTCAGGAGTCAGATTGAGATGAGTTGTGTAGTGTTCAGGAGTCAGATTGAGATGAGTTGTGTAGTGTTCAGGAGTCTGATGAGTTGTGTAGTGTTCAGGAGTCTGATTGAGATGAGTTGTGTAGTGTTCAGGAGTCAGATTGAGATGAGTTGTGTAGTGTTCAGGAGTCTGATGAGTTGTGTAGTGTTCAGGAGTCTGATTGAGATGAGTTGTGTAGTGTTCAGGAGTCTGATTGAGATGAGTTGTGTAGTGTTCAGGAGTCTGATTGAGATGAATTGTGTAGTGTTTAGGAGTCTGATTGAGTTCTGTAGTTTTCAGGAGTCTGATTGAGTTGTGTAGTGTTCAGGAATCTGATTGAGATGAGTTTTGTAGTGTTCAGGAGTCTGATGAGTTGTGTAGTGTTCAGGAGTCTGATTGAGATGAGTTGTGAAGTGTTCAGGAGTCTGATTGAGTTGTGTAGTGTTCAGGAGTCTGATTGAGTTGTGTAGTGTTCAGGAGTCTGATTGAGTTGTGTAGTGTTCAGGAGTCTGATTAAGATGAGTTGTGTAGTGTTCAGGAGTCAGATTGAGATGAGTTGTGTAGTGTTCAGGAGTCAGATTGAGATGAGTTGTGTAGTGTTCAGGAGTCTGATGAGTTGTGTAGTGTTCAGGAGTCTGATTGAGATGAGTTGTGTAGTGTTCAGGAGTCTGATTGAGATGTGTAGTGTTCAGGAGTCTGATTGAGATGAGTTGTGTAGTGTTCAGGAGTCTGATTGAGATGAGTTTTGTAGTGTTCAGGAGTCTGATTGAGATGAGTTGTGTAGTGTTCAGGAGTCTGATTGAGATGAGTTGTGTAGTGTTCAGGAGTCTGATTGAGATGAGTTGTGTAGTGTTCAGGAGTCTGATTAAGATGAGTTGTGTAGTGTTCAGGAGTCTGATGAGTTGTGTAGTGTTCAGGAGTCTGATGAGTTGTGTAGGTTTCAGGAGTCTGATGAATTGTGTAGTGTTCAGGAGTCTGATGAATTGTGTAGGTTTCAGGAGTCGGATGAATTGTGTAGTGTTTAGGAGTCTGATTGAGTTCTGTAGTTTTCAGGAGTCTGATTGAGTTGTGTAGTGTTCAGGAATCTGATTGAGATGAGTTTTGTAGTGTTCAGGAGTCTGATGAGTTGTGTAGTGTTCAGGAGTCTGATTGAGATGAGTTGTGAAGTGTTCAGGAGTCTGATTGAGTTGTGTAGTGTTCAGGAGTCTGATTGAGTTGTGTAGTGTTCAGGAGTCTGATTGAGTTGTGTAGTGTTCAGGAGTCTGATTAAGATGAGTTGTGTAGTGTTCAGGAGTCAGATTGAGATGAGTTGTGTAGTGTTCAGGAGTCAGATTGAGATGAGTTGTGTAGTGTTCAGGAGTCTGATGAGTTGTGTAGTGTTCAGGAGTCTGATTGAGATGAGTTGTGTAGTGTTCAGGAGTCAGAT
Source organism: Alosa pseudoharengus (assembly GCF_046254945.1). Classification (NCBI taxonomy): domain Eukaryota; kingdom Metazoa; phylum Chordata; class Actinopteri; order Clupeiformes; family Clupeidae; genus Alosa; species Alosa pseudoharengus. The sequence goes on along the minus strand of NW_027468620.1, from coordinate 35,951,307 downwards.
TGAGATGAGTTGTGTAGTGTTCAGGAGTCTGATGAGTTGTGTAGTGTTCAGGAGTCTGATTGAGATGAGTTGTGTAGTGTTCAGGAGTCTGATTGAGATGAATTGTGTAGTGTTTAGGAGTCTGATTGAGTTCTGTAGTTTTCAGGAGTCTGATTGAGTTGTGTAGTGTTCAGGAATCTGATTGAGATGAGTTTTGTAGTGTTCAGGAGTCTGATGAGTTGTGTAGTGTTCAGGAGTCTGATTGAGATGAGTTGTGAAGTGTTCAGGAGTCTGATTGAGTTGTGTAGTGTTCAGGAGTCTGATTGAGTTGTGTAGTGTTCAGGAGTCTGATTGAGTTGTGTAGTGTTCAGGAGTCTGATTAAGATGAGTTGTGTAGTGTTCAGGAGTCAGATTGAGATGAGTTGTGTAGTGTTCAGGAGTCAGATTGAGATGAGTTGTGTAGTGTTCAGGAGTCTGATGAGTTGTGTAGTGTTCAGGAGTCTGATTGAGATGAGTTGTGTAGTGTTCAGGAGTCTGATTGAGATGTGTAGTGTTCAGGAGTCTGATTGAGATGAGTTGTGTAGTGTTCAGGAGTCTGATTGAGATGAGTTGTGTAGTGTTCAGGAGTCTGATTGAGATGAGTTGTGTAGTGTTCAGGAGTCTGATTGAGATGAGTTGTGTAGTGTTCAGGAGTCTGATTGAGATGAGTTTTGTAGTGTTCAGGAGTCTGATTGAGATGAGTTGTGTAGTGTTCAGGAGTCTGATTGAGATGAGTTGTGTAGTGTTCAGGAGTCTGATTGAGATGAGTTTTGTAGTGTTCAGGAGTCTGATTGAGATGAGTTGTGTAGTGTTCAGGAGTCTGATGAGTTGTGTAGTGTTCAGGAGTCTGATGAGTTGTGTAGGTTTCAGGAGTCTGATGAATTGTGTAGTGTTCAGGAGTCTGATGAATTGTGTAGGTTTCAGGAGTCGGATGAATTGTGTAGTGTTTAGGAGTCTGATTGAGTTCTGTAGTTTTCAGGAGTCTGATTGAGTTGTGTAGTGTTCAGGAATCTGATTGAGATGAGTTTTGTAGTGTTCAGGAGTCTGATGAGTTGTGTAGTGTTCAGGAGTCTGATTGAGATGAGTTGTGAAGTGTTCAGGAGTCTGATTGAGTTGTGTAGTGTTCAGGAGTCTGATTGAGTTGTGTAGTGTTCAGGAGTCTGATTGAGTTGTGTAGTGTTCAGGAGTCTGATTGAGATGAGTTGTGTAGTGTTCAGGAGTCTGATTGAGTTGTGTAGTGTTCAGGAGTCTGATTGAGATGAGTTGTGTAGTGTTCAGGAGTCTGATTGAGTTGTGTAGTGTTCAGGAGTCTGATTGAGATGAGTTGTGTAGTGTTCAGGAGTCTGATTGAGATGAGTTGTGTAGTGTTCAGGAGTCTGATTGAGATGAGTTGTGTAGTGTTCAGGAGTCTGATGAGTTGTGTAGTGTTCAGGAGTCTGATTGAGATGAGTTGTGTAGTGTTCAGGAGTCTGATGAGTTGTGTAGTGTTCAGGAGTCTGATTGAGATGAGTTGTGAAGTGTTCAGGAGTCTGATTGAGTTGTGTAGTGTTCAGGAGTCTGATTGAGTTGTGTAGTGTTCAGGAGTCTGATTGAGTTGTGTAGTGTTCAGGAGTCTGATTAAGATGAGTTGTGTAGTGTTCAGGAGTCAGATTGAGATGAGTTGTGTAGTGTTCAGGAGTCAGATTGAGATGAGTTGTGTAGTGTTCAGGAGTCTGATGAGTTGTGTAGTGTTCAGGAGTCTGATTGAGATGAGTTGTGTAGTGTTCAGGAGTCTGATTGAGATGTGTAGTGTTCAGGAGTCTGATTGAGATGAGTTGTGTAGTGTTCAGGAGTCTGATTGAGATGAGTTTTGTAGTGTTCAGGAGTCTGATTGAGATGAGTTGTGTAGTGTTCAGGAGTCTGATTGAGATGAGTTGTGTAGTGTTCAGGAGTCTGATTGAGATGAGTTGTGTAGTGTTCAGGAGTCTGATGAGTTGTGTAGTGTTCAGGAGTCTGATGAGTTGTGTAGGTTTCAGGAGTCTGATGAATTGTGTAGTGTTCAGGAGTCTGATGAATTGTGTAGGTTTCAGGAGTCGGATGAATTGTGTAGTGTTTAGGAGTCTGATTGAGTTCTGTAGTTTTCAGGAGTCTGATTGAGTTGTGTAGTGTTCAGGAATCTGATTGAGATGAGTTTTGTAGTGTTCAGGAGTCTGATGAGTTGTGTAGTGTTCAGGAGTCTGATTGAGATGAGTTGTGAAGTGTTCAGGAGTCTGATTGAGTTGTGTAGTGTTCAGGAGTCTGATTGAGTTGTGTAGTGTTCAGGAGTCTGATTAAGATGAGTTGTGTAGTGTTCAGGAGTCAGATTGAGATGAGTTGTGTAGTGTTCAGGAGTCTGATGAGTTGTGTAGTGTTCAGGAGTCTGATTGAGATGAGTTGTGTAGTGTTCAGGAGTCAGATTGAGATGAGTTGTGTAGTGTTCAGGAGTCTGATGAGTTGTGTAGTGTTCAGGAGTCTGATTGAGATGAGTTGTGTAGTGTTCAGGAGTCTGATTGAGATGAGTTGTGTAGTGTTCAGGAGTCTGATTGAGATGAATTGTGTAGTGTTTAGGAGTCTGATTGAGTTCTGTAGTTTTCAGGAGTCTGATTGAGTTGTGTAGTGTTCAGGAATCTGATTGAGATGAGTTTTGTAGTGTTCAGGAGTCTGATGAGTTGTGTAGTGTTCAGGAGTCTGATTGAGATGAGTTGTGAAGTGTTCAGGAGTCTGATTGAGTTGTGTAGTGTTCAGGAGTCTGATTGAGTTGTGTAGTGTTCAGGAGTCTGATTGAGTTGTGTAGTGTTCAGGAGTCTGATTAAGATGAGTTGTGTAGTGTTCAGGAGTCAGATTGAGATGAGTTGTGTAGTGTTCAGGAGTCAGATTGAGATGAGTTGTGTAGTGTTCAGGAGTCTGATGAGTTGTGTAGTGTTCAGGAGTCTGATTGAGATGAGTTGTGTAGTGTTCAGGAGTCTGATTGAGATGTGTAGTGTTCAGGAGTCTGATTGAGATGAGTTGTGTAGTGTTCAGGAGTCTGATTGAGATGAGTTGTGTAGTGTTCAGGAGTCTGATTGAGATGAGTTGTGTAGTGTTCAGGAGTCTGATTGAGATGAGTTGTGTAGTGTTCAGGAGTCTGATTGAGATGAGTTTTGTAGTGTTCAGGAGTCTGATTGAGATGAGTTGTGTAGTGTTCAGGAGTCTGATTGAGATGAGTTGTGTAGTGTTCAGGAGTCTGATTGAGATGAGTTTTGTAGTGTTCAGGAGTCTGATTGAGATGAGTTGTGTAGTGTTCAGGAGTCTGATGAGTTGTGTAGTGTTCAGGAGTCTGATGAGTTGTGTAGGTTTCAGGAGTCTGATGAATTGTGTAGTGTTCAGGAGTCTGATGAATTGTGTAGGTTTCAGGAGTCGGATGAATTGTGTAGTGTTTAGGAGTCTGATTGAGTTCTGTAGTTTTCAGGAGTCTGATTGAGTTGTGTAGTGTTCAGGAATCTGATTGAGATGAGTTTTGTAGTGTTCAGGAGTCTGATGAGTTGTGTAGTGTTCAGGAGTCTGATTGAGATGAGTTGTGAAGTGTTCAGGAGTCTGATTGAGTTGTGTAGTGTTCAGGAGTCTGATTGAGTTGTGTAGTGTTCAGGAGTCTGATTGAGTTGTGTAGTGTTCAGGAGTCTGATTGAGATGAGTTGTGTAGTGTTCAGGAGTCTGATTGAGTTGTGTCGTGTTCAGGAGTCTGATTGAGATGAGTTGTGTAGTGTTCAGGAGTCTGATTGAGTTGTGTAGTGTTCAGGAGTCTGATTGAGATGAGTTGTGTAGTGTTCAGGAGTCTGATTGAGTTGTGTAGTGTTCAGGAATCTGATTGAGATGAGTTTTGTAGTGTTCAGGAGTCTGATGAGTTGTGTAGTGTTCAGGAGTCTGATTGAGATGAGTTGTGAAGTGTTCAGGAGTCTGATTGAGTTGTGTAGTGTTCAGGAGTCTGATTGAGTTGTGTAGTGTTCAGGAGTCTGATTGAGTTGTGTAGTGTTCAGGAGTCTGATTAAGATGAGTTGTGTAGTGTTCAGGAGTCAGATTGAGATGAGTTGTGTAGTGTTCAGGAGTCAGATTGAGATGAGTTGTGTAGTGTTCAGGAGTCTGATGAGTTGTGTAGTGTTCAGGAGTCTGATTGAGATGAGTTGTGTAGTGTTCAGGAGTCTGATTGAGATGTGTAGTGTTCAGGAGTCTGATTGAGATGAGTTGTGTAGTGTTCAGGAGTCTGATTGAGATGAGTTTTGTAGTGTTCAGGAGTCTGATTGAGATGAGTTGTGTAGTGTTCAGGAGTCTGATTGAGATGAGTTGTGTAGTGTTCAGGAGTCTGATTGAGATGAGTTGTGTAGTGTTCAGGAGTCTGATTAAGATGAGTTGTGTAGTGTTCAGGAGTCTGATGAGTTGTGTAGTGTTCAGGAGTCTGATGAGTTGTGTAGGTTTCAGGAGTCTGATGAATTGTGTAGTGTTCAGGAGTCTGATGAATTGTGTAGGTTTCAGGAGTCGGATGAATTGTGTAGTGTTTAGGAGTCTGATTGAGTTCTGTAGTTTTCAGGAGTCTGATTGAGTTGTGTAGTGTTCAGGAATCTGATTGAGATGAGTTTTGTAGTGTTCAGGAGTCTGATGAGTTGTGTAGTGTTCAGGAGTCTGATTGAGATGAGTTGTGAAGTGTTCAGGAGTCTGATTGAGTTGTGTAGTGTTCAGGAGTCTGATTGAGTTGTGTAGTGTTCAGGAGTCTGATTGAGTTGTGTAGTGTTCAGGAGTCTGATTAAGATGAGTTGTGTAGTGTTCAGGAGTCAGATTGAGATGAGTTGTGTAGTGTTCAGGAGTCAGATTGAGATGAGTTGTGTAGTGTTCAGGAGTCTGATGAGTTGTGTAGTGTTCAGGAGTCTGATTGAGATGAGTTGTGTAGTGTTCAGGAGTCAGATTGAGATGAGTTGTGTAGTGTTCAGGAGTCTGATGAGTTGTGTAGTGTTCAGGAGTCTGATTGAGATGAGTTGTGTAGTGTTCAGGAGTCTGATTGAGATGAATTGTGTAGTGTTTAGGAGTCTGATTGAGTTCTGTAGTTTTCAGGAGTCTGATTGAGTTGTGTAGTGTTCAGGAATCTGATTGAGATGAGTTTTGTAGTGTTCAGGAGTCTGATGAGTTGTGTAGTGTTCAGGAGTCTGATTGAGATGAGTTGTGAAGTGTTCAGGAGTCTGATTGAGTTGTGTAGTGTTCAGGAGTCTGATTGAGTTGTGTAGTGTTCAGGAGTCTGATTGAGTTGTGTAGTGTTCAGGAGTCTGATTAAGATGAGTTGTGTAGTGTTCAGGAGTCAGATTGAGATGAGTTGTGTAGTGTTCAGGAGTCAGATTGAGATGAGTTGTGTAGTGTTCAGGAGTCTGATGAGTTGTGTAGTGTTCAGGAGTCTGATTGAGATGAGTTGTGTAGTGTTCAGGAGTCTGATTGAGATGTGTAGTGTTCAGGAGTCTGATTGAGATGAGTTGTGTAGTGTTCAGGAGTCTGATTGAGATGAGTTGTGTAGTGTTCAGGAGTCTGATTGAGATGAGTTGTGTAGTGTTCAGGAGTCTGATTGAGATGAGTTGTGTAGTGTTCAGGAGTCTGATTGAGATGAGTTTTGTAGTGTTCAGGAGTCTGATTGAGATGAGTTGTGTAGTGTTCAGGAGTCTGATTGAGATGAGTTGTGTAGTGTTCAGGAGTCTGATTGAGATGAGTTTTGTAGTGTTCAGGAGTCTGATTGAGATGAGTTGTGTAGTGTTCAGGAGTCTGATGAGTTGTGTAGTGTTCAGGAGTCTGATGAGTTGTGTAGGTTTCAGGAGTCTGATGAATTGTGTAGTGTTCAGGAGTCTGATGAATTGTGTAGGTTTCAGGAGTCGGATGAATTGTGTAGTGTTTAGGAGTCTGATTGAGTTCTGTAGTTTTCAGGAGTCTGATTGAGTTGTGTAGTGTTCAGGAATCTGATTGAGATGAGTTTTGTAGTGTTCAGGAGTCTGATGAGTTGTGTAGTGTTCAGGAGTCTGATTGAGATGAGTTGTGAAGTGTTCAGGAGTCTGATTGAGTTGTGTAGTGTTCAGGAGTCTGATTGAGTTGTGTAGTGTTCAGGAGTCTGATTGAGTTGTGTAGTGTTCAGGAGTCTGATTGAGATGAGTTGTGTAGTGTTCAGGAGTCTGATTGAGTTGTGTAGTGTTCAGGAGTCTGATTGAGATGAGTTGTGTAGTGTTCAGGAGTCTGATTGAGTTGTGTAGTGTTCAGGAGTCTGATTGAGATGAGTTGTGTAGTGTTCAGGAGTCTGATTGAGATGAGTTGTGTAGTGTTCAGGAGTCTGATTGAGATGAGTTGTGTAGTGTTCAGGAGTCTGATGAGTTGTGTAGTGTTCAGGAGTCTGATTGAGATGAGTTGTGTAGTGTTCAGGAGTCTGATGAGTTGTGTAGTGTTCAGGAGTCTGATTGAGATGAGTTGTGAAGTGTTCAGGAGTCTGATTGAGTTGTGTAGTGTTCAGGAGTCTGATTGAGTTGTGTAGTGTTCAGGAGTCTGATTGAGTTGTGTAGTGTTCAGGAGTCTGATTAAGATGAGTTGTGTAGTGTTCAGGAGTCAGATTGAGATGAGTTGTGTAGTGTTCAGGAGTCAGATTGAGATGAGTTGTGTAGTGTTCAGGAGTCTGATGAGTTGTGTAGTGTTCAGGAGTCTGATTGAGATGAGTTGTGTAGTGTTCAGGAGTCTGATTGAGATGTGTAGTGTTCAGGAGTCTGATTGAGATGAGTTGTGTAGTGTTCAGGAGTCTGATTGAGATGAGTTTTGTAGTGTTCAGGAGTCTGATTGAGATGAGTTGTGTAGTGTTCAGGAGTCTGATTGAGATGAGTTGTGTAGTGTTCAGGAGTCTGATTGAGATGAGTTGTGTAGTGTTCAGGAGTCTGATGAGTTGTGTAGTGTTCAGGAGTCTGATGAGTTGTGTAGGTTTCAGGAGTCTGATGAATTGTGTAGTGTTCAGGAGTCTGATGAATTGTGTAGGTTTCAGGAGTCGGATGAATTGTGTAGTGTTTAGGAGTCTGATTGAGTTCTGTAGTTTTCAGGAGTCTGATTGAGTTGTGTAGTGTTCAGGAATCTGATTGAGATGAGTTTTGTAGTGTTCAGGAGTCTGATGAGTTGTGTAGTGTTCAGGAGTCTGATTGAGATGAGTTGTGAAGTGTTCAGGAGTCTGATTGAGTTGTGTAGTGTTCAGGAGTCTGATTGAGTTGTGTAGTGTTCAGGAGTCTGATTAAGATGAGTTGTGTAGTGTTCAGGAGTCAGATTGAGATGAGTTGTGTAGTGTTCAGGAGTCTGATGAGTTGTGTAGTGTTCAGGAGTCTGATTGAGATGAGTTGTGTAGTGTTCAGGAGTCAGATTGAGATGAGTTGTGTAGTGTTCAGGAGTCTGATGAGTTGTGTAGTGTTCAGGAGTCTGATTGAGATGAGTTGTGTAGTGTTCAGGAGTCTGATTGAGATGAGTTGTGTAGTGTTCAGGAGTCTGATTGAGATGAATTGTGTAGTGTTTAGGAGTCTGATTGAGTTCTGTAGTTTTCAGGAGTCTGATTGAGTTGTGTAGTGTTCAGGAATCTGATTGAGATGAGTTTTGTAGTGTTCAGGAGTCTGATGAGTTGTGTAGTGTTCAGGAGTCTGATTGAGATGAGTTGTGAAGTGTTCAGGAGTCTGATTGAGTTGTGTAGTGTTCAGGAGTCTGATTGAGTTGTGTAGTGTTCAGGAGTCTGATTGAGTTGTGTAGTGTTCAGGAGTCTGATTAAGATGAGTTGTGTAGTGTTCAGGAGTCAGATTGAGATGAGTTGTGTAGTGTTCAGGAGTCAGATTGAGATGAGTTGTGTAGTGTTCAGGAGTCTGATGAGTTGTGTAGTGTTCAGGAGTCTGATTGAGATGAGTTGTGTAGTGTTCAGGAGTCTGATTGAGATGTGTAGTGTTCAGGAGTCTGATTGAGATGAGTTGTGTAGTGTTCAGGAGTCTGATTGAGATGAGTTGTGTAGTGTTCAGGAGTCTGATTGAGATGAGTTGTGTAGTGTTCAGGAGTCTGATTGAGATGAGTTGTGTAGTGTTCAGGAGTCTGATTGAGATGAGTTTTGTAGTGTTCAGGAGTCTGATTGAGATGAGTTGTGTAGTGTTCAGGAGTCTGATTGAGATGAGTTGTGTAGTGTTCAGGAGTCTGATTGAGATGAGTTTTGTAGTGTTCAGGAGTCTGATTGAGATGAGTTGTGTAGTGTTCAGGAGTCTGATGAGTTGTGTAGTGTTCAGGAGTCTGATGAGTTGTGTAGGTTTCAGGAGTCTGATGAATTGTGTAGTGTTCAGGAGTCTGATGAATTGTGTAGGTTTCAGGAGTCGGATGAATTGTGTAGTGTTTAGGAGTCTGATTGAGTTCTGTAGTTTTCAGGAGTCTGATTGAGTTGTGTAGTGTTCAGGAATCTGATTGAGATGAGTTTTGTAGTGTTCAGGAGTCTGATGAGTTGTGTAGTGTTCAGGAGTCTGATTGAGATGAGTTGTGAAGTGTTCAGGAGTCTGATTGAGTTGTGTAGTGTTCAGGAGTCTGATTGAGTTGTGTAGTGTTCAGGAGTCTGATTGAGTTGTGTAGTGTTCAGGAGTCTGATTGAGATGAGTTGTGTAGTGTTCAGGAGTCTGATTGAGTTGTGTAGTGTTCAGGAGTCTGATTGAGATGAGTTGTGTAGTGTTCAGGAGTCTGATTGAGTTGTGTAGTGTTCAGGAGTCTGATTGAGATGAGTTGTGTAGTGTTCAGGAGTCTGATTGAGTTGTGTAGTGTTCAGGAGTCTGATTGAGATGAGTTGTGTAGTGTTCAGGAGTCTGATTGAGATGAGTTGTGTAGTGTTCAGGAGTCTGATTGAGATGAGTTGTGTAGTGTTCAGGAGTCTGATTGAGATGAGTTGTGTAGTGTTCAGGAGTCTGATGAGTTGTGTAGTGTTCAGGAGTCTGATTGAGATGAGTTGTGTAGTGTTCAGGAGTCTGATGAGTTGTGTAGTGTTCAGGAGTCTGATGAGTTGTGTAGTGTTCAGGAGTCTGATTGAGATGAGTTGTGTAGTGTTCAGGAGTCTGATGAGTTGTGTAGTGTTCAGGAGTCTGATTGCTGAAGGGAAGAAGCAGCCGTGGCCCACTGGTTAGCACTCTGGACTTGTAACCGGAGGGTTGCCGGTTCGAACCCCGACCAGTAGGCACGGCTGAAGTGCCCTTGAGCAAGCCACCTGACCCCTCACTGCTCCCCTTGAGCAAGCCACCTGACCCCTCACTGCTCCCCTTGAGCAAGCCACCTGACCCCTCACTGCTCCCCTTGAGCAAGGCACCTGACCCCTCACTGCTCCCCGAGCGCCGCTGTTGATGCAGGCAGCTCACTGCGCCGGGATTAGTGTGTGCTTCACCTCACTGTGTGTACACTGTGTGCTGAGTGTGTTTCACTAATTCACGGATTGGGATAAATGCAGAGACCAAATTTCCCTCACGGGATCAAAAGAGTATAAATACTAAATACTTAATACATCTGTAGTGTCTTCAAAGGTTAGATAACCGAAGCACATGGAGGACTTGTGGCTTTGGGAATGATGAAGTCGTGCTGGTCATGTGTGGTTCATACTGTTTCATTCTGAACTAACAAGTTCTGTCAGTTTGTTAAAAAATGTTGTGTAGGACATCCAGCATGTGTGTGTGTGTGAGAGAGAGAGAGAGCTGTTCCTGGCCTCAGTGGTAGTTAAAGCCTTGTGAGGAAGGTCCAGATTTGCAGCTGTGTAACGACTCTGAAGAGTGAAAGCACAAGTTTAAGTGGTCAAACAGGATGCTGTCACATTTTCCCTGCTGTCACTGTGTTAGTGTGTGTGTCTGTCTGTGTGTGTGTGTGTGTGTGTGTGTGTGTGTGTGTGTGTGTGTGTGTGTGTCTGTTTCTGTCTGTGTGTGAGGGAAATAAGAACACACACACACACACACACACACTTTACATTTTCCCTGCTGTCACTGTGTTAGTGTGTGTGTGTGTGTGTGTGTGTGTGTGTGTGTGTGTGTGTGTGTGTGTGTGTGAGGGATATAAGAACACACACAGTTTCCTTTGTCCACTTTCCCAGCGGTCCATTGTGGTCTTCTCTTCTGTCGTTCTCTAGAAGTAGTACTCCAGTGTTTCCTCCTACACACACACACACACACACACACACACAGACAGACAATTAGAGGAACACACAAAACACATTCCTTACGTCCTTCTCTGTTTACATTTATATCTACACATTCAGATATAGAGAAGGATGACACACACACACACACACACACACACACACACATCGAGACCCTTGGCCTGAGGGCAGTGTCCCACGTTCATTCCCCATGGCAGGAAACACTCAGACAGGAAGTGACCTCAGTGTCCATGCGGTCATGCTTCCTACTACTGTTCTTTCCTGTTTGTAGAAGTTAGTAGCCTCACTGAACTTCATGCAGCACTGCACAGGTCTTGCTGAACGTGCTGTTTGCAGTGCTGCACAGGTCTTGCTGAACGTGCTGTTTGCAGCGCTGCACAGGTCTTGCTGAACGTGCTGTTTGCAGCGCTGCACAGGTCTTGCTGAACGTGCTGTTTGCAGTGCTGCACAGGTCTTGCTGAACGTGCTGTTTGCAGCGCTGCACAGGTCTTGCTGAACGTGCTGTTTGCAGCGCTGCACAGGTCTTGCTGAACGTGCTGTTTGCATGGTGAAAAAGCCCAGCATGCATCACGTTCACCCCCAGACCTACACAGCGCTGAGTGAAGTGCCTCATACTGATATGTTCAGTTCAGTTTCTCTCTCTCTCAGATACACACAGACACACACACCCACACACCTGCATATCTCACAAGGACATCCGGAATCCTTCAAGGACATCCGGAATCCTTCTACTTGCCTAGTATCACTGCACAGTGCCCTGTTTGATCAGACTTACCGAATGCTCTGAAATGATTCGCACACGTTTGGTGATGCGTGATGTCTGTGGAAAGGTGTAGAAGTGTCTGGCAGCAAAGCATGCGTGTGGCTGACCCTTTGCCTGACTCATCCATCTTGGTAGTGTAGAGTGTAGTCATATCGTTGGGCACTACACTCTGGACTCCTCATAGGATAGACATCTGCCCTGATGGGCACTACCCTCTAGACTCATAGGATAGATATCTTCCCTGATGGGCACTACCCTCTAGACCAGCGGTTCCCAAACTTTTCCCCCCGCGTACCACCGCCTACATTCCGACTCGGCTCGCGTACCCCCACCATCCGACACATAAACACATAAAAACTTAACGCATTCTATAACCCCCCCCCCCCTCCGCGTTGACAATATTTTTCCGTTTCCCGGTTTTAGGTGCGTGCATTTGGTCAGTTAAAAAGTCATGAAAATTAGCCTGCATAGTAGCCTAACTACATCCACATACAATATCTTATAATAGGCCTACAACAACGCATGACAAGGATGTATTCGTTTGGACAACATTAGGCTATACAGCCTAGAAAGGCTAAACTTAGGCTACCTTTAGTTTGTTAAATGTAAAGCCCAGCTTAATGTTACCCTTCTTGCCCATCTGAAATAACTCCTAGCTTTGCTCCTTCCCTCCTTTCTGTTTTTGTTGTTTTCAAAAACCTGTTATATCCGCAAAACTTCCCCCCCACGGACCATCCAACGCATTCAAAAGTAACGCATTCTATTAGCTATTCCAGGTGTCAGGTGTAATAAGCTGCCCTTTTTTTGATGAACACATACAGAGTTTATAAATGATATCCTTTAATTTCATGTTTCCATATCATTATGACCTGATTCGAAATTATGTATTTATTCATGAATTAATTACAAAAGATTTAAAATTGACAAAAAAATTAAAATTCCGCCATAGCCCTTTTCATCTCGCGTACCCCCTAGAAGCAGCTCGCGTACCACCGGGGGTACGCGTACCACAGTTTGGGAATCCCTGCTCTAGACTCATAGGATAGATATCTGCCCTGATGGTCGTGAGCTGATTCCATTGGTCTGGAGATGGAGGACTCACAGGACATTGGGATGTGTGATATGTGTATGAGTGTGAAAGCGGTGTGTGTGTGTGTGTGTGTGTGTGTGTGTCTGTCTGTGTGTGTGTGTGTGTATGTGAGTTGTATCTGTGTAGTTCAGCTGGACTGCCTGGACTCTCTCTGTGTGGTGAAAATATAAATAGAAGATGAAACTCTTGAGTTTTCATGCAGGCTGCAGTTCTAAAGTCACATTGATGCCTCAAGGATGACTAATGAACTATGACATTTTCACCTTCACCTAACATTTGATCCCTTCTGAGAGCCCCCCCCCCCCGCCATTACTCTGTCCCATGCTGTTGCAAAGCCTTGCCCTCACGCACACACACACACATGCACACACACACACACACGCACATGCACACACACACACACACACACACACACACGCACACACACACACACGCACATGCACACACAAACACACACACACACACACACACACACACACACGCACATACACACACACACACACACACACACACACGCACACAAACACACACACACACACACACACACACACACACACACACACACACACGCACACACACACACGCACACAAACACACACACACACACACACACACACACACGCACATACACACACACACACACACGCACATACACACAAACACACACACACACACACACACACACACACACACACACACACGCACATACACACACACACACACACACACACACACACACACACGCACACACACACACACACACACGCACACACACACACGCACACACACACACACACACACACACACACACACGGCTTCACGCGAGGCTTCACGCGGCCGCTCTCACACGCAGTCCTCTTCTCTCTGTAAGCAGCCAAGGAGAACGTGCGGCGCAACCGGCAGAGCCGAACCTTTCTGGTGGAAAATGTCATAGGGGAGCTTTGGGCGGAGCTGGCGGAAGGTAGAGTCTCTCTCTCTCTCTCTCTCTCTCTCTCTCTCTCTCTCTCTCTCTTTTACTTCCTCTCTTTCCTTCTGTCTGCTTTTCATTCTCTGTAACACTCACACACACACCCCTCTTTCTCTTGCACAATGTATTTGCCCTTGCTGTTTCCAACACTGCTGTGGCTCCACACCCAACCAGGCCGAACCATTCCCTTGCTTAGCAGGGGGGGATTTCCTTCTTTAGTGTCAGATGTACCTCACAATCTCAGAGTCCTTTGGGCCCTATGGCTCCACCCTACAGTAGAGTATTTGGGCCCTATGACTCCTCCACCCTACAGTAGAGTATTTGGGGCCTATGGCTCCACCCTACAGTAGAGTATTTGGGGCCTATGGCTCCACCCTACAGTAGAGTATTTGGGCCCTATGGCTCCACCCTACAGTAGAGTATTTGGGCCCTATGACTCCTCCACCCTACAGTAGAGTATTTGGGGCCTATGGCTCCACCCTACAGTAGAGTATTTGGGCCCTATGACTCCTCCACCCTACAGTAGAGTATTTGGGCCCTATGGCTCCAATCCTCTACAGTAGAGTTTGGAGGCCATATGGCTCCAACTCCTACAGTAGAGTATTTGGGGCCTATGGCCCTGGCTCTGAGGCATTTAGATCTATCCGTGGGGCTATCCCAGGGTTAGAGGAGCTTTCCCAAAGTCAAAGGGGCTCTCAAGGTCAGAGTGGGTATCCCAAGGTCAGAGGGTCAGTGGAGGTGAGCAAAGGATGCAGTTTGTGTGTGTGTGTGTTGAGTGTAACGGGGGGAGGGGGGATGATCAACATTGTTAGAAAGCAACTACACACACTCAGCACACACAGTCTACTACAGAGCTCTGCACAGATAAACAAACACGCACACACACACACACTCACTGACAGAAGCTATCATCAGTGCTAGAGGTACTAGCAAAATAGCTGAGTCATGGTGTAGTACATCACCGCTGCTCACTGCAGCAAATGCAACACAGAGACACACACACACACACACAGACTTAGTTGAGTCATGGTGAAGTACATCACTACTGCTCACTGCAGCAAATGCTGCACGTACACACACACACAGACACACACACACACACGCACACACACACAGACTTAGCTGAGTCATGGTGAAGTACAACACTGCAGCAAATGCAGCACGTACACACACACACACACACAGACACTCACACACGCACGAACACACACACACACACAGACACACACAAACACACTCACACACACACACACACAGACTTAGTTCAGTCATGGTACAGTAGAGGTACTAACAAAATAGCTGAGTCATGGTGAAGTACATCATCGCTGCTCACTGCAGCAAATGCAACACTGCAACACACACACACACATACAGACAGACCTAGCTGAGTCATGCTGCTCACTGTAGCAAATGCAGCACACACACAGACTTAGTTGAGTCATGGGGAAGAACATTACCTCTCCTCACTGCAGCAAATGCAACACAGAGACACACACACACACACACACACACACACACACACACACACACACAGACTTAGTTGAGTCATGGGGAAGAACATCACCTCTCCTCACCGCAGGAGACGGAGCCTGGTGTTCACCGGAGAACGTTCTAGAAGCACACTGCGCACGCCTCAGTGAGAGTGTACTGCGCACGCCTCAGTGAGAGTGTGTTGCCTAACTTCTGACTCAGTGAGAGAGTGATCTTAATGATGCCTCAGTCAGAGTGTATGGTGGGTCTGAGAGCTGAATAATCTCTCTGTCACGTCATCCATGTACAACAGCTATGAGGTCATCAATGTGCGACGGAACCCTGGTGTTTTCTCCAGAGGTGAATGCAGTGAGAGGTTAAGTCATGGTCATCATGACCCTAACCTGGACCGGTGTCTTAATCTGCATTCCTCTTAAAAAGCTACATCCCAGAGTGCCATCTCAAACCCCAAGCATTCCGTACATGTCTCAACGTCTACCTGTGAGCCTCTGCACTTGGGGCACCTCTGACACATAGCCAGTGATACCTAAATGCCCCCCACACACACATACACACACACATGCACATGCAGACACATACACGCACACACACACACACACACACACACACACACACACACACACACTCACGCACGCAAGCCATGTTCTGTATTTGTCCCTTCCTACCCCAAATGACCCCCCCCCCCCCCTCCCGTTTATCCCCAGGTGACCGTTACGTGGTGGTGGACTGCGGTGGCGGCACAGTGGACCTGACGGTCCATCAGATCCGCATGCCCGAGGGACACCTGAAGGAGCTGTACAAAGCCTCAGGTAAGCTGCAGGGTCAAAGGTCACTGCTAAGAGTTATGGGTCACTGCTAAAGGGTTATGGATCACTGCTAAGGGTAATAACTCACTGCTAAAGGGTTATGGATCACTGCTAAAGGGTTATGGATCACTGCTAAAGGGTAATAGCTCACTGCTAAAGGTCTATATAGGCCAGTGCTAAAGGGCTATAGGCCAGTGCTAAATGGTTATGGATCACTGCTAAGGGTAATGGATCACTACTTCAGAGTTATAGTTCTCCTGGAGTTACCTCTGGAGTCAACAGTGCCACCTGACACCATGATCCTCTCCTGCTCCTCAATAAACGCACACCTGCTCATTATCTTCACCTCTCTCTCTCCTCTCTCTCTCTCCTCACTCTCTCTGTCCTCTCTCTGTCCTCTCTCTCCTCTCTCTCTCCCTCTCTCCTCTCTCTCTCTCTCCTCACTCTCTCCCTCTCCTCTCTCTCTCTCTCCTCTCTCTCTCTCCTCTCTCTCTCTCCTCACTCTCTCTGTCCTCTCTCTCCTCTCTCTCTCTCCCTCTCTCCTCTCTCTCTCTCTCCTCACTCTCTCCCTCTCCTCTCTCTCTCTCTCCTCACTCTCTCTCTCTCCTCTCTCTCTCTCTCTCTCTCTCTCTCTCCTCTTCGTCTCTCTCTCTCCAGGCGGCCCTTATGGCTCTATCGGTATTGACTATGAGTTTGAGAAGCTCCTGTGTAAGATCTTCGGCCAGGACTTCATTGACCAGTTTAAGGTCAAGCGCCCAGCCGCCTGGGTGGACCTGATGATCGCCTTCGAGTCTCGCAAGCGGGCCGCGGCGCCAGACCGGACCAACCCACTCAACATTAACCTGCCCTTCTCCTTCATCGACTACTACAAGAAGTTCCGCGGGCACAGCGTGGAGCATGCCCTCCGCAAGAGCAAGTGAGTGGAAGAGAGAGAGAGAGAGAGAGAGAGAATGTGTGAATGAAGGAGGGATGAGAATGGAGGAAAGAGAGAGAATGAAGCAATAGAGTGGAGAGAAAGAGTAGAGGAGAGAGAGATGGAGAATGAAGTGATAGAGTGGAGGAGTGAAGGAGAGAGAGAGATGGAGAATGAAGTGATAGAGTGGAGGAGTGAAGGAGAGAGAGAGATGGAGAATGAAGTGATAGAGTGGAGGAGTGAAGGAGAGAGAGATGGAGAATGAAGTGATAGAGTGGAGGGAAAGAGTGGATGAGAGAGATGGAGAATGAAGCGATAGAGTGGAGAGAGAGAGATGGAGGGTAGGAAGCGATAGAGTAGAGGAGTGGAGGGGAGAGAGAGATGGAGGTTAGGAAGCGATAGAGTGGAGAGAAGTGAAGGAGAGAGAGAGATGGAGGGTAGGAAGCGATAGAGTGGAGGAGTGGAGGGGAGAGAGAGATGGAGGGTAGGAAGCGATAGAGTGGAGGAGTGGAGGGGAGAGAGAGATGGAGGGTAGGAAGCGATAGAGTGGAGGAGTGGAGGGGAGAGAGAGATGGAGGGTAGGAAGCGATAGAGTGGAGGAGTGGAGGGGAGAGAGAGATGGAGGGTAGGAAGCGATAGAGTAGAGGAGTGGAGGGGAGAGAGAGATGGAGGGTAGGAAGCGATAGAGTAGAGGAGTGGAGGGGAGAGAGAGATGGAGGGTAGGAAGCGATAGAGTAGAGGAGGGGAGGGGAGAGAGAGATGGAGGGTAGGAAGCGATAGAGTAGAGGAGTGGAGGGGAGAGAGAGATGGAGGGTAGGAAGCGATAGAGTGGAGGAGTGGAGGGGAGAGAGAGATGGAGGGTAGGAAGTGATAGAGTAGAGGAGTGGAGGGGAGAGAGAGATGGAGGGTAGGAAGCGATAGAGTAGAGGAGTGGAGGGGAGAGAGAGATGGAGGGTAGGAAGCGATAGAGTGGAGGAGTGGAGGGGAGAGAGAGATGGAGGGTAGGAAGCGATAGAGTGGAGGAGTGGAGGGGAGAGAGAGATGGAGGGTAGGAAGCGATAGAGTAGAGGAGTGGAGGGGAGAGAGAGATGGAGGGTAGGAAGCGATAGAGTAGAGGAGTGGAGGGGAGAGAGAGATGGAGGGTAGGAAGCGATAGAGTAGAGGAGGGGAGGGGAGAGAGAGATGGAGGGTAGGAAGCGATAGAGTAGAGGAGTGGAGGGGAGAGAGAGATGGAGGGTAGGAAGCGATAGAGTGGAGGAGTGGAGGGGAGAGAGAGATGGAGGGTAGGAAGCGATAGAGTAGAGGAGTGGAGGGGAGAGAGAGATGGAGGGTAGGAAGCGATAGAGTAGAGGAGTGGAGGGGAGAGAGAGGTGGAGGGTAGGAAGCGATAGAGTAGAGGAGTGGAGGGGAGAGAGAGATGGAGGGTAGGAAGCGATAGAGTAGAGGAGGGGAGGGGAGAGAGAGATGGAGGGTAGGAAGCGATAGAGTGGAGGAGTGGAGGGGAGAGAGAGATGGAGGGTAGGAAGCGATAGGCCACTGAAGGCAGACAGGGTGGCTCTCACGGGAGATGGCGCTCTGTGTCTCCTCATTAAGCCATGATTCATCCCAATGAGCCACAGTGTTTCGGAGCAGAGTGGAGAAGCTGAAATCAGATCCGCCTTTGATGCAGTGAGCAAGAGACCAGGTCACATCCATTTATCCAGTGAGCAAGAGACCAGGTCACATCCATTTATCCTACCTCCACCAACGCTAGCATCTGCTCTCTAATATCATAGCTTAACCTGCCGATACCACAGCCTTCTGTTACCACGTCATCTGCACCTACTGCTTGCTGGCCAAGTTTCCTAGCTACTATACTACCACCTACAGCTTGCTAGCCAAGTTTCCTAGCTACTATACTACCACCTACTGCTTGCTAGCCAAGTTTCTTAGCTACTAGGCTACCACCAGCTTGTTTTGCCTTTACTTGTGCATCAGCCCTTCTCGGCTCAGAACAGGTGTGTTGTGATCCCAGCCTGACCAGGTCAGCCTGATGGGCAGAGACAGATCATCTGTTCACACACACAAGCTGTCTGAGCTGTCTGCGCTCTTCTCAACGTCTCGTTAAGTGAGCGGTCATCTCCTTCCTCTCCGGATCTCTCCGCCACGGTCATAGTGTGCTGTTCCTGTCAGCTCGCTAAGCACTTTGTGTGCATCGCACAGCCTCATTACGGAGTGTCCCGTGGCCAGCGAAGGGACGCTGCTCTGCTCGGTCATCACTTTCTGCTCTGCGGCACTGGATGGGATCTCATGACACAGCGGGACTCCCAGCCCTCAGCGGCCCAGCGGCCATCTTACGCGTGCAGAGGCCACAGGGGGGGGGGGGGACGTAGATCTCAGTCGCCCTTGAAATGACATTTTGCAGATGGGTCGTGAAACGTGTTACATCTGAGCCACTCTCCATCTCAGGGCACAGGACTCGTCCTCAGTGTTTAGATCAGAAATACTGACACATCACGTCCACAGTGGACAGGTGTGTACAGTTGCACTAGACTAGACAGAAACAATCATATTTCCTCCATTAACGTAATCTTCTATTGGATCTCATTTGGATTATATCTGTGGATGCTAGTCAGTGCACTGATGCATTTTAGGATGAAAATTGACGTTTAATAGTTATGGAATAGTCCATAATGCATTAAGATGAGAATTGATGTTTAATAGTCATGGAATAGCCCATAATACAACAAGCCCCATCATGCCCAAGTGATTTAATATAAATTATTCATTTTTTGTTCTGTTATGGCCACATAAAATAGGATACAAATGGCCATTCTTTCCTCTTTCTAATTCTATGGTCAGGTCTGTACAAAATTAACGGGCGTGGCTAGTCTACATTGGTTCACGGTGACATCCTGTTGATGACCTCACTGTCTGGCACCCTTAGCTCTCGTGGTCCAGTCGTGATTGTCTCTCTGGCTTCTAACAGGCTCTCAGTGGACCAGGATGCAAACAGAGGGAGCAACGCGTGCCGCCTTTCTGTCTGTGTGTCCGTCCGTCCGTCTGCCTGACTGACTGACTGTCTGTGGGTCTGTGGGTCTGTCTGTCTGCCTGACTGTCTGTGGGTCTCTGGGTCTGTCTGTCTGCCTGACTGTCTGACTGACTGACTGACTGTCTGAGTGCCGTCCCTGAGGGCCTCCTGCTTTCCTGGTACATGGCGTCATCCTGCCCTCATGTGAGCCCAGAACTCCTCGGCTCTGGGGAACGTCTGTTAGGAGACACCGGCCACAGGAACCCGATACCACAGGGGTGACCCATCCGTCTGTTGCCCTGGTCATTACGGGCTCATCTTTCTCTGGACCCCAGGAGGAGTAAAAGAATCGCAGTATCGATTAAGACCGGAGAAAGCACAGTTGCTGAGTGCAGTTGCATTTTGGATCGAAGGAGGAATGGATTAACTTTATAAATCCCCAGAGGGGGAACTAATTTGCTACCCTGGACAACATACAGCAACAGAACAGCAACAAGACAGCGATAAGGACAGTACAACATCCAACAATAAATCCTGGCCCCAGACATACAGTAGACACTGAGAGAGCGCAATAGTCCACCACAACTTCCCTGGTACCCACAATGATGTGCAAAATGCAATATACAGAACGAACTATGCCACCCCTGGCAGAGTGCCGTATTTGAGCTAGCATATGCTAACTATGCTACCCTTGGCAGAGTGCCATATTTGAGCTAGCATATGCTAACTATGCTTCCCTTGGCAGAGTGCCATATTTGAGCTAGCATATGCTAACTATGCTTCCCTTGGCAGAGTGCCATATTTGAGCTAGCATATGCTAACTATGCTACCCTTGGCAGAGTGCCATATTTGAGCTAGCATATGCTAACTATGCTTCCCTTGGCAGAGTGCCATATTTGAGCTAGCATATGCTAACTATGCTACCCTTGGCAGAGTGCCGTATTTGAGCTAGAATATGCTAACTATGCTACCCTTGGCAGAGTGCCATATTTGAGCTAGCATATGCTAACAGTCTCTGCATTTGAGATCTGTGGGAAGTATGACTGTGTGGGCTTGGCTGCATGGACAGTGCAGTTTGTGTGTGTCCAGCCTTGGTCCTATGTGTTATAGCTCTGGTCGCTTCCTTGCATTTCAGTTGCAGACTTGGCCACTGATGTAGCATCTCTGATGTTGCAACCAGCTGTGAGGAAAGCCAGATGTCCGACCAGTCTCATTCAGACTGAAGCCAGATGTGTGATCAGCTCTTTGGGCCTTGCGAGGTCTTTCTCCCACTTGCTGTAATATAGAGAATTGCATAAATCCAGTCCTGTTACTCGCTGGCCACTCTCCGGTATGCTGAAGCACGCACAGTGTTACGGGACGTGGACGCTTACTCAGGAACTAAAGGCTGTAACTATGATAAAGCTAACTCATCTCAGGAGCTAAAGGCTGTTACTATGATAAAGCTAACTCATCTCAGGAACTAAAGGCTTTAACTATGATAAAGCTAACCCATCTCAGGAGCTAAAGGCTGTTACTATGATAAAGCTAACTCATCTCAGGAACTAAAGGCTGTTACTATGATAAAGCTAACCCATCTCAGGAACTAAAGGCTGTAACTATGATAAAGCTAACTCATCTCAGGAACTAAAGGCTGTAACTATGATAAAGCTAACTCATCTCAGGAGCTAAAGGCTGTAACTATGATAAAGTTAACTCACCACTCCACTCCTGCAGCAAGTTGCATTTCATGTTCATATTCAAATAAGCTTTATATGTTCAGATAAGCTCAAGCGCTATTTAGAATGACTTGTCTGTCTATCCACAGATAGATTGGACCATCTCTCCTTAGTCAGGATGTGTGAAGAGCTTACTCTAAGTTTTGTAGACAAGACTGCATATGTCTGCTGTTTTACTGGCCAAACTGTCAGTGCCTGGAGTCTGGACTTTGCTGATTCTCCCTCTCTCTCCCTAGCCTGGCTAGCGCCACCACTTCTCAATTTTTAATCAAAATTAGGGCGGTAGTTTCCAGGCTGCCTTAGCAGCGTGAATCAAATCGCGCGCAAGGCAGCATGGGAACACCCAGGCTACTCTCTCCCACTCCTTCTTCTTCTCTCTCTCTTCATCTCTCCATCTCCCTTGTTAACTATCTCCTATTCCCCTCTCTCTCTCTATCTCCCTCTATCTCCCTGTTTCTCTCTCCATCTCTCCATCTCCCTTGTTAACTATCTCCTATTCCCCTCTCTCTCTCTATCTCCCTCTATCTCCCTGTTTCTCTCTCCATCTCTCCATCTCCCTTGTTAACTATCTCCTATTCCCCTCTCTCTCTCTATCTCCCTCTATCTCCCTGTTTCTCTCTTCATCTCTCTCTCTCTATTTCCCTGTTTTTCCATCTCTTTATCTCTCTCTCCATCTCTCTTCATCTCTCTCTCTCTTAATCTCTATCTCCCTCTCTGTCTCTGCACCTCCAGTGTGGACTTTGTGAAGTGGTCCTCTCAGGGAATGCTGAGGATGAACCCTGATGCCATGAACGCTCTCTTCAAGCCCACCATCGACCACATCATCCAACACCTCAGTAAGTTCCTCTCCTCATAAACAACCCCACCATCGACCACATCATCCAACACCTCAGTAAGTTCCTCTCCTCATAAACAAGCCCACCATCGACCACATCATCCAACACCTCAGTAAGTTCCTCTCCTCATAAACAAGCCCACCATCGACCACATCATCCAACACCTCAGTAAGTTCCTCTCCTCATAAACAAGCCCACCATCAACCACATCATCCAACACCTCAGTAAGTTTCTCTCCTCATAAAGAACCACAGTATCTTGCAAACACAACCACACTATCTAGTGCACTCTCCCCATAGACAACCACACTACCTAGTACACTCTCCCCATAGACAACCACACTATCTAGTACACTCTCCCCATAGATAACCACATTATCTAGTACACTCTCCCCATAGACAACCACATTATCTAGTGCACTCTCCCCATAGACAACCACATTATCTAGTACACTCTCCCCATAGACAACCACATTATCTAGTACACTCTCCCCATAGACAATCACACTATCTAGTCTAGTGCACTCTCCTCATAGACAACCACACTACCTAGTACACTCTCCCCATAGACAGCCACATTATCTAGTACACTCTCCCCATAGACAACCACATTATCTAGTGCACTCTCCCCATAGACAACCACACTACCTAGTACACTCTCCCCATAGACAATCACACTATCTAGTCTAGTGCACTCTCCCCATAGACAACCACACTATCTAGTCTAGTGCACTCTCCCTATAGACAACCACACTATCTAGTACACTATCCCCATTGATAACCACACTATCTAGTACACTCTCCCCATAGACAACCACATTATCTAGTACACTATCCCCATAGATAACCACACTATCTAGTACACTCTCCCCATAGACAGCCACATTATCTAGTACACTCTCCCCATAGACAACCACATTATCTAGTACACTCTCCCCATAGACAACCACATTATCTAGTGCACTCTCCCCATAGACAACCACACTACCTAGTACACTCTCCCCATAGACAATCACACTATCTAGTCTAGTGCACTCTCCCCATAGACAACCACACTATCTAGTCTAGTGCACTCTCCCTATAGACAACCACACTATCTAGTACACTATCCCCATTGATAACCACACTATCTAGTACACTCTCCCAATAGACAACCACATTATCTAGTACACTATCCCCATAGATAACCACACTATCTAGTACACTCTCCCCATAGACAGCCACATTATCTAGTACACTCTCCCCATAGACAACCACATTATCTAGTACACTCTCCCCATAGACAACCACATTATCTAGTACACTCTCCCCATAGACAACCACATTATCTAGTGCACTCTCCCCATAGACAACCACACTACCTAGTACACTCTCCCCATAGACAATCACACTATCTAGTCTAGTGCACTCTCCCCATAGACAACCACACTATCTAGTCTAGTGCACTCTCCCTATAGACAACCACACTATCTAGTACACTATCCCCATTGATAACCACACTATCTAGTACACTCTCCCCATAGACAACCACATTATCTAGTACACTATCCCCATAGATAACCACACTATCTAGTACACTCTCCCCATAGACAACCACACTATCTAGTACACTCTCCCCATAGACAACCACATTATCTAGTGCACTCTCCCCATAGACAACCACACTACCTAGTACACTCTCCCCATAGACAATCACACTATCTAGTCTAGTGCACTCTCCCCATAGACAACCACACTATCTAGTCTAGTGCACTCTCCCTATAGACAACCACACTATCTAGTACACTATCCCCATTGATAACCACACTATCTAGTACACTCTCCCCATAGACAACCACATTATCTAGTACACTATCCCCATAGATAACCACACTATCTAGTACACTCTCCCCATAGACAACCACACTATCTAGTACACTCTCCCCATAGACAACCACATTATCTAGTACACTATCCCCATAGATAACCACACTATCTAGTACACTCTCCCCATAGAGAACCACATTATCTAGTACACTATCCCCATAGACAACCACAGCACCCAACACTTTGTTTGGTACTGGTTAGCGCTTTGGACTTGTAACCGGAGGGTTGCCGGTTCGAACCCCGACCAGTAGAAACGGCTGAAGTGCCCTTGAGCAAGGCACCTAACTCCTCACTGCTCCCCGAGCGCCGCTGTTGATGCAGGCAGCTCACTGCGCCGGGATTAGTGTGTGCTTCACCTCACTGTGTGCTGAGTGTGTTTCACTAATTTATGGATTGGAATAAATGCAGAGACCAAATTTCCCTCACGGGATCAAAACGGTATATATACTTATACTATATATACTACTTAAGTACACTCAGCTGGCCTGAAAGCAGCAAAGCTGAAATCGGAGTTGTTTTTTAACCAGCAGTAGCAGCTGTCCACACACTGGTCTGTTGTTTTGACATTTTTGTCTGTTCACTCTGTGTCTGTTGTGGTCCATTAACTGCAGTTGGCTGTAGCTCTTATTCATTGTAATTGCCCTGTCCACATTAACTGCGTTACATCATGTCTGAATGGGGTCATCATGATGCTGTGATCACTTTGACCTTTAGGACACAGTCAGCGGTGCAGCATATTGACATTGCATCGGGTCATGCCCTCAAATGACCTTCAGCTATGCTAGCTCTCACACAGTGCTGTGAATGTGTTTGCGCGTTCTCTCACCCCTGTGTGTGTGTGTTTGTGTGTGTGTGTGTGTGTGTGTGTGTGTGTGTGTGTAAGCGTGTGTGTGTGTGTGTGTGTGTGTGTATGTATGTGTGTGTTTGTGTGTGTGTGTGTGTGTGTGTGTGTGTGTGTGTGTGTGTGTGTGTGTGTAAGCGTGTGTGTGTGTGCTGTGTGTGTGTAAGCGTGTGTGTGTGTGCTGTGTGTATTCACTCCTTGTATGTGTGAGAGAGAGTCAGAAAGAGATATATAAAGAGGGAAGTATATTCTTATGTGTGCGTGTGTGTGTGAGAGAGAGAGAGAGAGAGAAGGAGAGAGAAAGAGAGGCTGGAAGAGAGGGTGATGTGCCATTTTGAAATCTCAGAGGAGACATTCAGGAGATGAACAGTACCCCTGGGCACTCTCTTTCTCTCTCTTTTTCTCTCATTCTCTCTTTCTTTCTCTCTCTCTCTCTCTTTCTTTTACTCTCTTTCTTGCTCATTCTTTCTCTCTTTCTTCCTTTCTCTCTCTCTCTCTCTCTCTCTCTCTCTCTCTTCAATTCTTCCTCTTAAAATAAATGATCTAAATTATTCATGGAGTTTTGGGCGGGGTAAATCTAGGTCACTCAGCCCTGGCCTCTGCTGTGTGTGTGTGTGTGTGTGTGTGTGTGTGTGTGTGTGTGTGTGTGTGTGTGTGTGTGTGTGTGTACAAGGGAGTCACCCAGTGGAACTGAAGCCCAGAACACTGTAATGTGTGGTGTGGGTGGAGTTCCAGTGAGTAGTGATGTAACGTGTGGGAGGAGTTCCAGTGAGTAGTGATGTAACATGTGGGTGGGAGGAGTTCCAGTGAGTAGTGATGTAACGTGTGGGAGGAGTTCCAGTGTGTAGTGATGTAATGTGTGGGTGGTGGTGGTCCTAAAACATCTTATGCTTCTGTAACTCATCATGAAATGGACTAAACTGATGAAGTTTCTCCTCTCCTCTCCTGTCCTCTCCCCTCCTCCTCCTCCTCCTCTTCTCTCCCCTCCTCTCTTCTCATCTCCCTTCCTCTCCTCCTCTCCTCTCCTCTCATCTCCCCTCCTCTCTTCCTCTCCTCTCCCCTCCTCCTCCTCTTCTCTCCCCTCCTCTCTTCTCATCTCCCTTCCTCTCCTCCTCTCCTCTCCTCTCATCTCCCCTCCTCTCTTCCTCTCCTCTCCCCTCCTCCTCCTCCTCCTCTTCTCTCCTCCTCTCCTCTCTTCTCATCTCCCTTCCTCTCCTCCTCTCCTCTCCTCTCATCTCCCCTCCTCTCTTCCTCTCCTCTCCTCTCCTCCTCCTCCTCCTCTTCTCTCCTCTCCTCCTCCTCTCCGTCCTTCCCACTGTCCCCCTCTCACAGCTGAGCTGTTTGACCGCCCCGAGGTGACGGAGATCAAGTTCCTGTTCCTGGTGGGCGGCTTCGCCGAGTCTCCGCTGCTGCAGAAGGCGGTCCAGGACATGTTGCAGGGCCGTAGCCGCATCATCATCCCGCACGACGTGGGCCTGACCATCCTCAAGGGCGCCGTCCTCTTCGGCCTGGACCCCGGCATCATCAAGGTGCGCCGCTCTCCGCTCACCTACGGCGTAGGCGTCCTCAACCGCTGGGTGGACGGCAAGCACCCGGCCGACAAGCTGCTGGTCAAGGAGGGCACGCGCTGGTGCACCGACGTGTTCGACACCTTCATCGCGGCCGACCAGTCGGTGGCGCTGGGTGAGACGGTCAAGCGCAGCTACACGCCGGCCAAGCCCTCGCAGCAGGTCATCGTCATCCACGTGTACTGCGCCGAGAAGGAGCAGGTGGGCTTCATCACCGACGCAGGGGTCCGGAAGTGCGGTACGCTGCGGCTGGACCTGAGTGGCACCGACCCCCCCCCACCGGCGCCGGGCGGCGGACCGACCCGACGTGAAATCCAAACGCTCATGCAGTTCGGCGACACCGAGATCCGTGCCATGGCTGTGGACGTGGCTACCTCGCGCAGCGTGAAGGCCAGCATTGACTTCCTCAGCCAGTAGAGCAGACTGCAGCAGGGCCTGGGGGGGTGGGGGGGGAGGGAGAAAGGGATTATGGGAAATGGAGTTCTAGTACACAACACCATTAGAGATCTCTGTCCCCTTCACTATCTTTTACTCATCTACCCTCCCCTTCCACACACACACACACAACCACCCCCCACCCACACTCACACACACACACACACGCACACACACACACACTCACACACACACACACACGCACACACACGGACAGACACACACACACACACACGCACACACACACACACACACATCGTTTCCCTCAAAGGGACAGTCGTCTGAATGTCAAACCCGTCATTATTGCTCTCTTTTGATTTCATTTGTGTTTATTTCTTGACTGGGTCTGTGAAGCCTCTCACTCTAACACTAGAGGCACCCACTGTCCTTACGTCTCCACACCATCTCTCTCTCTCTCTCTCTCTCTCTCTCTCTCTCTCTCTCTCTCTCTCTTCGTGTGTAGATAATTTCTTTTCCTTTAGCTTCCTGTAGTTTAGCTTTCTATTAGATCCAGCTGTTGCGGAGTGTTTTGGCCCGTGGGTGTACTTAAGAGTCAGGAGATGTCATTCCGCTGCTGCCTTCCTATCTATCTATCTATCTATCTATCTATCTATCTATCTATCTATTTATCTATCTGTCTATCTATCTATCTATCTTTCTATCTATCTATCTTTCTATCTGTTGACTGGTTTCTTCTCCTCTCTATCTTTCTCTCTCTCACACACTTTGTCAGAATAGATGTGCTGTGAGGTCATCCTAAAGCGGAGGTTTGCAGCCGTGACTGGTATCACCATGGTAACCCAATCTCACACCAGGAGATGGACCAATGAAATCACAGTACAGTCAGCAGGGGTGTCCTAGCAGCTCCTGTCAGAATTGGGCGAGGGGAACGTCCGACAGGCATCGGAAGACGTTTCCCGCACGGAGGTGATTTAATCATCACTTGGCCACTCTGAGGTTACTGGCGCTAATCTACAGCTCGCTCACGAGCAGAAGAAGCCCTGACAGGGCTCAGTGATGCCCAGTGGAGTTACTGTAGCCTTGGGCAGTGGAGTTAGCCTTGCCCGGTGGAGTTAGCTTTGCCCAGTGGAGTTAGCCTTGGGCAGTGGAGTTAGCCTTGCCTGGTGAAGTTAGCTTTGCCCAGTGGAGTTAGCCTTGCCCAGTGGAGTTAGCTTTGCCCAGTGGAGTTAGCCTTGGGCAGTGGAGTTAGCTTTGCCCAGTGGAGTTAGCCTTGCCCAGTGGAGTTAGCCTTGCCCAGTGGAGTTAGCCTTGCCCGGTGAAGTTAGCCTTGGCCGGTGAAGTTAGCCTTTGCAGGTGGAGTCTCTCATACTCTTGCTGTGTGAACGCTGGAGTTTCTCCTCATAGGCTGAAACCGTCAGGACAACGAGTGTCCCGCCCACCTGAGCAGCGACAGCCAATAAAACAGCAGCAGGTGCTGTTCTCACTTGCAGTAGTTCTAGTGCTGTTCTAGTGTTCTAGTCCGGACGAGTTCACCTGCAGGTGCTGTTCTAGTGTTCTACCCTGGTGGAGTTCACCTGCATGTGTTCTTCTAGTCCAGAGGATTTCACCTGTAGTGTGTGTTGTTTTCATGACGCAGGGGCAGCATTGGCCAGTGCCATCGGTGTGCCGTTTGCTCACGCTCTTGTACAGAGTCTCTATGTTTTTGATTTCTGTAGATTACAAACCCAATGTTGGATTGTATTTCTAGCATTTAGCGCAGTGTGAGTCCGTAATGGTCTACGTGTAGCACCAGATAGACCTACTCGGTTCTATGTTCCTGCACTCTGTCCCTGAGGCTTGGTTCTATGTCCCTGACGCTTGGTTCTATGTCCCTGACGCTTTGTGTTCTACTGTAGCACACTGTCCTGGCTAGCGTAGTTACAATGTTTCAAGGGCTTTGTGATATACAATGCAACCTTTTAGTTTTCTTTGCACAATTCCAGATGTAGTCGTCTTATGAGTCATGTTGGCTAGAATTGTAGTTTTCACACAGCTTTGAAACTATGGTTACCGTAGAACCAAACTTTTTCTCACCAAAAACTTCCGAACCTCTCACTTCCTCACAAATCACTCCGTTCCGGCGTCTTGTGACAGAATCCCACTCCTCTTGTTCTGTCCATTCTGTCCACTGACAGGACATCTATCGTGCTTCCTTTCTCGCATTCCTCGCTGAAGCTTGTTCCTCCATCCCCTCCCCATTCAGTCATGTTGATTTGAAAAAAGAAAAATCCTAGAATGTGAAGTATTTCATATCGCAGCATCAGTCATTGTGAGGAAATAGGAGCTGCTGCTAATCGCTACGTGTGTAAAGTGAATCTAATGAAAAAGCCATGGCTGTCCACTCACTGGCTGGCGTGCTGAGCTGTGTTTGTGTTTGTGTTTGTGACTGAATGCAGTGACTGACTGGAGCCGGTGGGGTGGAGAGCAGTGCAGGACAAACTTCCTCAAGTTAACTAATCACGTTTGAAATATGCCTGTTTATTTCTGTATATACAGTATTTAAAAGAATATTGTACAGGTTTTTAGCCTTATTTTAGCAGCTTAAAAGCAGAGCATGAACCGTGTGGCTGTGTGTTTGAGTGAATGTGTGTGTGTGCACTTGTATCCTTTTATGAGTGTGTGTGCGCAGGCTTTTGTGTGTGCGCATGTGTGTGTTTGTGTGTTACAAGCACATGTGTATCACCCTCACCAGCTCATATATATAGTAATCATAAATAAAAACACAGAAAAGGGGGGAAAGAAAAAAAGATGAGAGAATGTATGATGCCTATATGTGGTTCTGTAATCAACTTTGCTTTTTTTTTTTTTCAAAGAGAAAGAAAAAAAAACTTGAATACCTTTTGCCCTTAACATGACTAATGGTTGTGCTTGTGCGGTTTGAATTGAGGGATTCTGTGTTTTGGTTTCAGCAGTAAGTGCTAATCTATTAGCCCTGGTTGTGTAGTGCCCAGCATTACTGAACCTTTACTATAAGCAATAGCAGAACTCGCTAATGAGCGCGATCAGGCGCACTAGCCCTTTGTGTTTAGCATCATGCTTCAACCACACAGAGGATCTGCTTCCACGCCTCACACCCAAATGCTCAATAAAAAACCCAACTCACACAATCACTCTCAGACTCATCCCTTTGCATCTTTTATCCAGAACAGTAACAAACGCTACACTTTTAATATTTGAAAATTTTTTGTGTAAAATCTTGCAGTGCAGTAGGTGTATGTAAACAATTGGATCCATTAGGCACTGACTGATTTAAATGTCTGAAAACGATCTGAAAAAACAGCGTTCTTCCAGGAAGAAGCTGACATAGCATGCCTGAAAACATTTATCGCAAAGAATGATATCACCATATCGACATACAGACAACACGGTCTGAAAACTCAATCTTAGGTATGTCCTTAGGAAGGCCTTTGGAAATGTAATAATCTTATAATCAGAATAGTGCCTAAATATTTGACCTTGTCACATGTCAGAATCCCTTCGGCTTCTTAGAAATGAGTTAGAAGCATGGCTGCCAAAGACCCCTCAAGTGGCTGCAATATGATAGGCTCTGAGGATTTATGGGGGTTGGACAGTGTGTTCTCTTTAGCAGAGTTTAACCAATGGAATGCTAGTGTTTGTGTTGCATCACAGAAGTCACATCATTGGCTGTTTGGAGGCAAACTGTTGAAAATGGTCCAATGGGAGCCTTTCCTTCCTCGTCTGAAGCATGGGGGATCTCTTTTCTGATTGGTTGATAATGTATGCCGACACCTTGCTTGTCTCTGCTGTTGCTAAAGCTAAAGAGTGAACTGTGTGTTGGCTAATCCATGTAATCTCGCCCCATATGTCCTATGGCTCTGCTCTGAAGCTATGCACGACCCGCATGAGAGTCGCACACCTGGTGACCAACGAAGACTCTTGCTCTTTTATCCCCCTGCTCTTCCTCACTCACTGGAGCCGCCCAGGGTTTCTGGGATACGGGGTGGGTGGGAATTTGGATTTATCTTCACCAAGAGGGACTGTGCTTTCAATGCCATCTGAAGCCACTCCCCATTTCCCATGGACCACCACCTAGCTCCACCCACTCCCCTGATCCAGGAAGTGATAAACTAAGAAATGCCTAGTCCACTGGCATGTGTGCATGTTTGACATTCACACACACACACACACGCACACACACACACGTACACACGCACACACTCCTGAGCATATCCTAACACCTGCTCATCCAACAGTTGACCTTAATTGAGTGATTTGAGTTTAGTCACTACGGCAACTCAGAACATGACCTTTCAACCTTGAAGGACGAAGTCACTCAGCCTGTCAGTGAGAGTGGGGTCCCCATGGCAACTGAAGTGGGGGTGACTGAGAGTGGGGTCCCCATGGCAACTGAAGTGGGGGTGACTGGTGCTTCCCCTGAGACTCCAAGCAAGAGCTGCACAACGTGCTCTTCTACATGTCCACCGCCATCCCTGAAGATCTCTGAGGAGCTCGCCGTGTGTGTGTGTGTGTGTGTGTGTGTGTGTGTGTGTGTGTGTGTGAAACTTACAGAGCTGGTGTGAGGGTGTCCCAACATAGCACCATTGTACGAGAACTGTTGCCAAACAGCAATGGAAAAGCCAACTGTGCTGCGTCGACTTTTCCAGTTTCTGTCTTCATGTATTTCTTTCCGTCTTTCCTTTCTCCTTCATTTGAGTCCTCCTCCTCTCTCACCCTGGAACATGTTTATTTGTGTCCTCTCACCCTGGACCATGTTTATTTGTGTCCTCCTCCTCTCTCACCCTGGAACATGTTTGTGTCCTCTTCTCTCACCCTGGACCATGTTTATTTCATGTTTATTTGTGTCCTCTCACCCTGGACCATGTTTATGTGTGCAGCTAAGATGTTCCACCTAATACACTCAGTCTACAGCTTCTTTGTACTCAAATCATTTGATGTCAAATGTATTATAAACTGACATAAAAGGCATAAATATATCTATTAATTTCACATCATGTTTTACTGTGTTTTGTATTCTATTCTCTCTGACGCAGTAAATGTGTGTCGGGTTTTGTGTGATCATAGCAACAGACACAATCATTTCACAATAATTTATTGGTGTATGTGTAGGTTAGAGGCTTGACTAAACATATATCAGTGTATGTGGCTTCCCAGTTAACCAGGTCAGATGGACTCTTTCCCTGACCCAGTTTCTTCTGTTTCTAGAGAGGGTACTGCAGTGGAGCAGGGGACTCCTCTCCTCTCCTCTCCTCTCCTCACATATCTCCTCTCCTCTCCTCTCCTCACATATCTCCTCTCCTCTCCTCTCCTCTTCTCTCCTCACATATCTCCGCTCCTCTCCTCACATATCTCCTCTCCTCTCCTCACATATCTCCGCTCCTCTCCTCACATATCTCCTCTCCTCTCCTCTCCTCACATATCTCCTCTCCTCTCTTCTCCTCACATATCTCCTCTCCTCTCCTCTCCTCACATATTTCCTCTCCTCTCTTCCTCTCTCCTCTCCTCACATATTTCCTCTCCTCTCCTTCACTCCTCTCAGGATGGCTTCGCTCTCCTCTCCTTTTCTCAATTCCACTACACTCCTTTCCTCTCTTCTCTCTATTCTATCCTCTCCTCCTCTCCTCTTATGTCTATTCTATTCTCTCCATCCCTCTCCTCTCTGTTATCTTCTTCTCTGTCCTCTGCTCTTCATCAGCACAGTGTGTGTGTGGGGGAATGTTTGCGTCACCTATAGGTCCTATAGGGTTGGACTAGTCTACTGCTCGTGCACCTATAGGGTTAGACTAGTCTACTGCTCGTGCACCTATAGGGTTGGACTAGTCTACTGCTCTTGCCATTTGCACACAAAGAAGGAACAACTGTAACTGCAATCTCTAAATGCCAAGTATCCACCATCCAACTGTCTTCAAATAAAACCTAAATGTATTTAAACATATTGCTTTGTGCCTTTCTGATCTCTTCTTGCTGTTCTACTTGGCCTTCGTTCATGCAGGTCGAGATTGACTCTTGAGTGGCTTGAGGGAATTGACCGTTTGTCCTAGTCTGTCTATGCCATTTGCTATTCCTACATGGATTACATCCACGGCTGTCATGTACTGTATAATATTACATTTTCTCCAAACCAGGGAAATATATTCACCTGGGCCCCGAACTTTCAATTGTGAAGCCCTTAAAGATGCTTTCCTTCACTGCCTATTTGGCGTAAATGTTCTCCTTAACAGGAGACCTTATAAGTGCATGGTGTGTTTACAGCTACTCGTTCCACACAAGCCCAGTGAATACAGGCAGCGTCTAGTTTCACATTCCTTGACTGCTTGGCTTTGACAGATATGCCTGTTTTGAACATGGGACTTATATCTCAAGTGCCCACTTAACCTCTGTAAGCCACTAACAAATGAAATCATTTTTCTGAAGGTCACATGCATCCACTTCCTAATGAATATGGCATCAACATGGCATGGCCATTGTGTAGCTTGGGTTAAGGTCATGGACGGTAGAGTCTTTTATAGGCACTGTCTCCAGAATGACACACACACAATCTCCCACAGTCTCATCAAAAAGCACCTGTGGAGACTCATGAATGACTGATGGCTGTAACACAACTTGTCATATAACTGTTTATAGTAACCATAGTAACCATAAAACCATATATCATGCCGTGCAGTATTTGAGTGCATAGGTGAGTACTGCTCAGTAGATGTCCCATTTAAGACCACAGACTTTGTTGAGTCTAGACTTTTGAATACCGGTACCTTTGAAACAAGCTCTTTAATTGCCAGGAGAGAAAGAGAGTTTGTGTGCGTGTGTGTGTGTGTGTGCTGCAGAGGTAGGCTATCACTACAGAAAACTGCTTGGTCCTAATGCTAGTGCTAATGAGAGGGGTATGGCTCTGTGATTGGTTGGTTAGCAAACAGAGCTAATGAGGGGTATGGCTCTGTGATTGGTTAGCAGACAGTGCTAATGAGGGGTATGGCTCTGTGATTGGTTAGCACACCGTGGTAATGTGAGGGCCGTGTTTAGTTCTGATTGTGCAGTGCAGTCAGTCCAACTGTGAACCTTTCTACATTCTCCTTCCCCCCTCCACTTGAGTGTAGCATCAGAAACTCTCACTTCCCAAATTCAATTGTTTAGCCATAAAGTGAATTCCTATAATATTTATAGGCTACAGCAATACTGAGTCGAATAAAGCTGACTTGAATTGTAATGGTAGTGTAGGCCTAGGCCTATGCCTGAAATTCTAACTTCCAACAGCTCTCATGAAGACTGGCCTGAGGATATGGGCGGGCAGCAAACGACATAGGGAACAAGTTTGTTTAAGAAGCAACACTGCCATCTAGTGGCAATAAAGGACATTCATTGTTCCTCAGAGATGGACACCCAGTTGCAATAAATAGGCTACGCTGATGCACCAGTTACCTCACGCATTCTTGCGAGTGCAGATACGAATTTACCGCCAGTTTTGTTTTTTTCTTACCCTAACCGTTTGATTTATTGTGACAATAAATTAACTGCACAATTAAGATATTTTAAAAAATCTAGTTAAAAGGGTCTCTACAAAGTTAAGAATAATGTCAGGCTTTGCTTAGTCTTTTTTATCTTCTTAAGCCTCGTAGTAGGCCTAGCCTACCCCATGTGGTCTAGAGTTGGTCTAATCACCTGACTTTAGAAAGAAAAAAAACGAAAACCTAAATGTTCCCCGAGTAATCAAAACAGGCCTAAATGCAACTGTCAATCAAAACTGAATGATGCTATTACGGCTTTTGGCGCAAATGGACGTGAGTTAATTTTTTGGCGGTGTCAGGGTCAAGGATCGGTGCGCCCAAATGCAAATGAAGAGATGGATCGACGAAAATCATTTCTTGCACTTTCAGCGCAGCCGGAGCGGACTGCAGCGTCGGGCTATTTAACTGGCAGCCCACAGTACAGCCTAACACACTCGCAGCTTTACCTCTCCGTCCGGATCCTTAATTACCCCCAATCTCAAGTACTCTCGCTTATGATCCAACAATGTGAATATGAAACTAAACGCAACCACTTCTGAATCAATCATTGCGGGCACGTGTGTTATTTTAACACAAGTGCTCATGAAGAGACACTCAACCCCGCACAGTGCAGGTTTACTTTTTTATCATTATTATTATTTATCTTTCTCACACAGAGATGGGTGAGTAGCCTACGGTGAAGTAGGAAGGGCCAGTGGGAACTGTCAGATCATAAGCACAACAATGCTGGGCGAGACGGCTGTTTCAAGCGCATTGGTGGATGTCAGTCGAATCAGACTTTTTTTTCCAGCAGTAAATAGCCTATGTGTAGCTCACTGGATAGGCCCAAAACAAAACAGTTACACTTCAGACAGTAGGTTATAATCTGAGAGTGTGGTTCATTATTTTAATGTTACCACATTTAATACGCAACAGCTCTGCTTCTCTTGGATATTAATTATTATTATATAATTATCTTTGATAATGTAAACCTATGTAGGCTATTCTTATAGTTAATTCGTAAATTGAAAACATAGGCTAAATGGTAATGTAACGTCAATGGAAGCCTACCACTGGTTATTGTGACTAAAGGCTCTGGATATGGCAAACACCATGGTGCACGCATTAGGGCCATCTCTCATTTCTTCCTGTCTCCTTTGTAAGACAGAGACAATATAACGGCGCCCCGGATGGCCTTCAGCGAAAGTGAGTTAAAAGGCGAGCGTATCTGAAAGGGAACTTTTCCATCCGACGCGCTCGCTTTCACGTCTTTACATCGCTTTTGTGTGCCATCTTCAACGTCTGGCTTGTGTTGCCACTCCGACGCTAATGCTTTGACCTGTCTATCCAGCACAGCGAAAGCCAGCCCTCGGGCTATGGCATTCTGATCAAAATGAGACGCTGCCATTCGCAAATTCCCTCAGACAATCCCACTGTAATTACAGGAATTAACGAGCTATTTTGTCATTAGCCGTTGTACTGAATGGACCGATAAGAAAGAAACCATGTATGTGTGTTTGTGTGTGTATGTGTGTCTGTGTGTGTGAGAGTGTGTGTAAGTGTGAGAAAGAGAGAGAGACTGAAGTAGGCCATATGCATGCCCGCGCGCGCGCGCACACACACACACACACACACACACACTAAAATGCACTACTTAATTCGGTGTTTAATGCTCTAATGTAGTTCGGCTGTGCGCCAGAGACTGCATGACTTGTCTGATCTGCATTGTGTGGATCTGATGGAGGAGACGGGGAAAAGTCAGCGGGAACACTAAACGCACTTTGTTAGCATCCTGATGAAAATGGCAGCTCGCCTATTCTTCCCGCACTATTTATGTGACATTGATTATAGGGTGAGTATTCAAATAAATGAATCCAAAACAATGACACGCAATCAGCGCTGGTGAAGGCGATGAAAGGCACGCGGACAGATTAATGAGAGCGCGGGCGCGCACGAGAGCTCCCATTGAAATTACACATATATGTGACACATTAGGGCAGAATTTTGGCTAGGTTGGGTTTTGGATGTCAGAGAAGGAAAAGGCGGGGGGCATCTTAACATATAATTTAGCGGCAATTTGTGTTTTTGAAACGACGCGAAAACACTCGCTCCGTCAACATAAATGAGAGCAATGATTAGCTTGAGGCTGCCAACGCAGAGGAGCGAGAGGCGAAGCGGCCTTTGTTCGGTTGCGGGGGAGTGGGGCTTGTGCCATTTCACTCGCTTGTTCAAGAAGATGCTTTTTAATCGAATGTCGCTATTTAGATTGAAATGAGGAACTAACTGACTTTGTAGAGAAGTACAAGTTAACCGGTAATATGTGTGTGTATGAAATGGGCACAGTGACAAAATTACAGAAGGGGTGCAGGAGAGGCTGTATGTGTGTGTGTGTGTCCACGTCATAACTGTGTGTGTGTGTGTGTGTGTGTGCACGTCATAAGAAAACACAAAAAACATGCATATAGAGTGTGTTCTTTGTGTGTGTGTGTGTGTTCACGGCTGCCCCCACGGGTGTGGTTAGGGCTTCGGACTTGTAATCGGAGGGTTGCCGGTTCTAACCCCGACGAGTAGGAGGAACGGCTGAAGTGCCCTTGAGCAAGGCACCTAACCCCTCACTGCTCCCCGAGCGCCACTGTAGGCAGCTCACTGCGCCGGGATTAGTGTGTGCTTCACCTCATGTGTGTTCCCTGCTGAGTGTGTTTCACTAATTCACGGATTGGGATAAATGCAGAGACCAAATTTCCCTCATGGGATCAAAAGAGTATATATACTTATACTTTATTGATATGACTGATTGATTAATTGACCTGTGATGTGTCAAGGAGAGCCACATGGTGCTCTTTATTGATATGACTGGTCAAGGAGATGCACATGGTGTTCTTTATTGATATGACTGGTCAAGAAGAGCCATATGACTGGTCAAGGAGATGCACATGGTGCTCTTTATTGATATGACTGGTCAAGGAGAGCCACATGGTGAAAGGGTCTGAAGAACGTTCTCTAACACCTTTTCCTGCCCGCAGAACTCAAACCTGATCAGACAAAAGAGATGGGCAAGTTTTAGTTTGTGTGCATTTGCATTTGCAATGTGCATTTCATATCTTATTTATGTGTGTTTAGGCTCTTTTGTATGTGTCCAAGTGTGTGTGTGTGTGTGTGTGTGTTTGTGCTCACAATGGCAGGTAGCTGTTGTCTTTGTCGAAGTCTACTAGTGTCCGAGTGTACTAGCATCCAAGTGTACTAGCGTGCCTACAGGCTACTCTGTGTGGCACCCAAGTGTACTAGTGTGCAAGTGTACTTGTGTACTTAGCTACTCTGTGGCCATGTGTATGTGTACCAAGCTGCAAGTGTACTAGTGTGCTTCTCTACTCTGTGGCCATGTGTATGTGTACTAGTGTGCAAGTGTACTAGTGTGCAAGTGTACTAGTGTGCTTGGCTACTCTGTGGCCATGTGTATGTGTACTAGTGTGCTTCTCTACTCTGTGGCCATGTGTATGTGTACTAGTGTGCAAGTGTACTAGTGTGTAAGTGTACTAGTGTGCTTGGCTACTCTGTGGCCATGTGTATGTGTACTAGTGTGCAAGTGTACTAGTGTGCAAGTGTACTAGTGTGCTTGGCTACTCTGTGGCCATGTGTATGTGTACTAGTGTGCAAGTGTACTAGTGTGTAAGTGTACTAGTGTGCTTGGCTACTCTGT
Source organism: Alosa pseudoharengus (assembly GCF_046254945.1). Lineage (NCBI taxonomy): Eukaryota > Metazoa > Chordata > Actinopteri > Clupeiformes > Clupeidae > Alosa > Alosa pseudoharengus. The sequence goes on along the minus strand of NW_027468620.1, from coordinate 35,913,640 downwards.
GGCCATGTGTATGTGTACTAGTGTGCAAGTGTACTAGTGTGTAAGTGTACTAGTGTGCTTGGCTACTCTGTGGCCATGTGTATGTGTACTAGTGTGCAAGTGTACTAGTGTGCTTGGCTACTCTGTGGCCATGTGTAGATACTGCGGCTGGGTTGACAAATGAGGGAAGTGGAGCCAGTAGAGCTGTAACAGGCCCAGTTCTCTCTGGGAACACACTGCACACCAACCAGTGGGGCGCCATGGACCCTACCATTGTGCTGTGGTGCTGTGTCTCCCTCCAGTGGCCAAAACAAGTCACTGCGTTATACTGAGGATGATAATCATGTGCTCCCCAAATGTGATGAAGAGCTCAGCGCATGAGTAAGTCACTGGAAGTGCTTTGTGTTTTGTGTTTTCTGGTTCAGGTGGTGAAGTCATTGCCCAGTAATAATTCTTAGCCCTCAGTGTGTGTTACAGAGATGAGATGGTCCCTGCACTGTCCAAAGATGGCGCCCCTCTCTCCCAATCGGTCAGAGTGAGACTGAGTGTGTTCACATGTCTAGTGTAGACAGACAGACTGACAGACAGACAGCATGATATATTGTAGGAGTCATGGCAGGGCAGACAGACACGCAGCAAGCAAGACAGTTGGAAAGAGAGACAAACTGAGATGGATCTCTCTCTCGCTCTCTCTCTCTCTTTCTCTCTTTCTGCAGATAGACAGAGACAGACAGCCTAAAGGTCAGAGACAGACAGCCTAAAGGTCAGAGACAGACAGCCTAAAGGTCAGAGACAGACAGCCTAAAGGTCAGAGACAGACAGACAGACAGACAGACAGGCGGTAACGATAGGTGCTGATGGGGAGACAGAATGAGCCCAGAGCAACCAATGAGAACACAGGGAGGTACAGTCAGCCAATGAGAACACAGGGAGGTACAGTCAGCCAATGAGAACACAGGGAGGTACAGTCAGCCAATGAGAACACAGGGAGGTACAGTCAGCCAATGAGAACACAGGGAGGTACAGTCAGCCAATGAGAGTGGACGTACGTCCTGCTGTCCCGCCCTCGCAGCACTTGTATGCGCGTGGCTCCGAAGCGCGGCAGCATGGGGTTGATGATGTTGTTGTTCCAGACGAACTTCACGTGGGTCACCTCCCCGACGTCCCTCTCCGTGTCCACAAACACGTCGTAGCTCCCGCCAGGCTTCAGGAAGCCGCTGTCGCCACAGGAGGAAATCACCGTCAGTAACAGTACAGCTGCCTTCTCAATTTCATCTCAAACTTGAGTTGAGTTCAAAACTAAAGTGGTAAATGGCAATGTTAACTACTAACTGGACCTCTGTACACACACACACACACACACACACACACACACACACACACACACAGACTACACAGAAAGTATATGAGCAGGTGGTTAAGGCGGAGTGTACGTACATGAATATTCTGTACTGGCGTGTGTTGTCGGATGCACCGTACAGAGCCACCTTAAAGTAGCCAGGGTTCGTGCGGGTGCCGTCGATGGTGACGTTGACGTGGTAACGATAACCTGAAACATAGCACCCAACAGTGGACTGAATGGACTGAAGACAAACATCATGCTTATGCACAATAAACATACAGTTCTGCTCAATGTTCTCTCTACACTATACTGTATCTGTCTAAATGAGAGTTAGGGTTTGTCAATGTTATCTATACACTATATATATATATATATATATATATATATATATATATATATATTTGTCTAAATGAGAGTTAGGATTTGTCAATGTTCTCTCTACACTATATACAATACTCACAAAAATGTAGGGATATCTGGCTTTCGGGTGAAATGTAATGTTTCATATCTGTCTAAATGAGAGTTAGGATTTGTCACTGGAGTGCAAGTAGAGGGAGAGGGGGGGTTCTTACGGACGAAAGGAGCGTTTTTTCCCGTGCTCATGAAATATCTCATCTTGCTGACGCCATCTGGAATCTTAAAGGTGTCAGCAAAGTGACCCATGACAGGACACTCACCCTCGGAGCATGGGAAACAGCTTCCCTGAAGGACACACACACACACACACACAGAGGCACTAGTAAGCAGTCAGTGGAAACAGATGAAGCAGTTCAGGAGCATTCTCGCAGATCATCTAAATGGCAACTTCAAAGCTGGAAGAGATTACATGATCCTTTTCCAACTTCAGTTGTCTGTGTGTGTGTGTGTGTCTGGTCTGTGTGTGTGGGAGAGATTACATGATGGCATCCTCTTCCAACTTCAGGGGTAGTCTGCATGTCTTCAGGTCTCCTCATCACCAACAGTAACCTGTGTGGGTGTGTGTGTGTCTGTGTGTGTGTGTGTCTGTGTGGGTGTGTGTGTGTGTGTGTGTCTGTGTGGGTGTGTGTGTGTGTGTCTGGTCTGTGTGTGTTTGTGTCTGTGTGTGTGTGTGTCTGTGTGGGTGTGTGTGTGTGTGTCTGGTCTGTGTGTGTGTGTGTCTGTGTGTGTGTGTGTCCCTTTTTTCACACCTCAGATGGCACACACAGACACAGACGTATGGTGTGTAGACCCGACCCTAGTGGTCAGCACGTTCTCTTGTGTGCTGTAAGAGGATAGCGTTGGGGAGCTTTGGGACAAGTCGATGAGCTGGTTTTCGCCGAATCTCCCCTCTGAGTCATCAGCTTCCTGGGAGATCCACTCGGATCCCGGGTAAGGTCAGACCGGAGAGTGTCCACTCCCTTATTTACGACCCTGACTTTGCTCCCTGATGGGAGAGAGCGGATGAGTGT
>NW_027468620.1:35899305-35905692 GCF_046254945.1 Alosa pseudoharengus | reverse complement strand
ATTCACACACACACACACATACACACACACACACATTCACACACACACACACACACACACACACATATACACACACACACACACATTCACACACACACGCGCAAGCACACATACACTCACACACACATATTTACACACACACACATATACACACACACACACACACCCATTCACACACACACACACACACATACACACACACACTTTCTGTATGACAGCTGAACTGACATAGCACTGACCTCTCCCCTATAAGCACAGACACAGACAGACACAGACAGACACAGACAGACACACACACACACACACACTCCCTCAGCACTGATGTTGCCCTGGTGGTGAAATCAAATGTGTTTCAATTCCAGTTCAAGTGTGTGTTGCTCTGAGCTGGGTGTTGCCACATCTCTCCCAGATCAACAGAGTGGCATCTGCATCTGCTCTATAGCTGGGCTGGGCTGTGTCAGGGCAGAGGACACACACACTCACTAACACAGACACTCACACACACACACACACTCACGTACACTCACACTCACACACAGATGGGCTGTGCTGGGCTCCGCCTTTCTGTATCGGGGCAGAGGACACACACACACACTAACACAGACACTCACACACACACACACACACACACACTCACAGAGGGGCAGAGGGGATGCAGCCACATGGAGATGCCAAACATTCCCAGTCAGAGAGCCCTCGCTATCTTAACATGTGTGTGTGTGTGTGTGTGTGTTTACTAATGAAACACAGCTGCCTCGCACATACACTCCCAGGAATCACAATACACTCGCTTCAGATGAAAGTAGCTCATCTCAAACATGAACACCCAGAGTGTCACACACACACACTCACCCGCACGCACACACAGTGTCACTCACACACCCGCACACAGTGTCACACACACACACACACACAGTGTCACACACACCCTCACGCACAGTGTCACACACACACACCTACAGTCACACACACGCACGCACACAGTGTCACACACACACCTTCACACACAGTGTTGCACACACACACACACACACATACACGCACACAGTGTCACACACACAAACACCCTCACGCACAGTGTCACACACACATACACACCCCCACAGACTCACACACACACCCACACAGTGTCACACACACACAGGTCTCTTTTCACTCCTCCATAGTCTCACACACACACAGGGCCAGATGCACTAACGCTTTTGCGCCCACTTCAGGCGTATTTGTTTTGCAACGTGCGTGTAAAATCATTGCGAGGTATGTACAAACAGGCCGCAATGATGTAAAAGCGCAAACTGCCTGTCCCGGGAGCTGAGAGTGGCAGATTGCGATTGTCATGTCATGCATATGCATTCATGGGAGGATCCAGGGGAAAGTGGGAGTTTAGCGTAAAGAGATGGGAGGGGAAGAGTAAAGAGCGCTTACTTATGTATTCCGCGGTATGTACAAAGACTGCTCCTGAAAGCGCACGTCTATTCTGCGCCTAAATACTTGCGCCTTGTAAAAGCAGGTGTTAATCCAAATTGAAGTTCAATGCTTCAATAAGAGAACCTTTCAAAGACAACAGAATCGCTAATTAGAGCACCAGTTTTGCAAGTCTTTGTAGGCTACTATCAAAAGCAACATTAACTTTCATTGGCCTTTCGAATGTCTTACTTTCACTTTCACGTCATTCACTTAAACTTTCCTACTTGCTAGATTTGACCAATTTTCCATAGCCTACATTCACAAGTAGTTTGAGTAGAACTACTGATCTTCATTATCTCCCTGCTCGTTGACATCTTATCATCTATGGTATTATTTCATGATCGCTAAACGTTTGATTCTTTTTAATGTTGTCATCAGTTAACTTCATTCAACTGCGCTTGTAGGCTCTGCCATTCAGTTGTGGACGTTCGTAAATTGCGTTTATGGGCGGAGAGAGGCAGAGAAAGGCGCAGTTTACACCAAGGATTGAACGATTGGTAAATACGACGGAAACTTGGGTCTGTCAGCGTTCGCAGTCTGCGGTTTGTCCATGGCGCTGATAACGTTACGTTCGCAAATGTACGTACATCTGGCCCACAGTGTCACACACACACACCCTCATGCACAGTGTCACACACACCCACAGTCTCACACACACACACACAGTGTCACACACACACACCCTCATGCACAGTGTCACACACACCCACAGTCTCACACACACACACACACAGTGTCACACACACACACCCTCATGCACAGTGTCACACACACCTACAGTCACACACACACACCCCCACAGTCTCACACACACACACACGCACAGTCTCACACACAGTGTCACACACATGCACACAGTGTCACACACACACACACAGTGTCACACACACACAGGTCTCTTTTCACTCCTACATACAATAGGACCGTCCCAGAGTGAGGCTCACTAGAGGCCCATTCCGAGGGGATGATGTCATGCCTCCACGCATGCAGTCTCAGCCTCCTTCAGTGGACTCTTTTCCCTCCCTTTCACACACTCTCCCTCTCTCTCTCTCACACACACACACACTCTCCCTCTCTCTCACACACACACACACACACACTCTCCCTCTCACACACACACACACACACACTCTCCCTCTCTCTCACACACACACACACACACTCTCCCTCTCACACACACACTCTCCCTCTCTCTCACACACACACACACTCTCCCTCTCTCTCACACACACACTCTCCCTCTTACACTCTCCCTCTCTCCCACACTCTCCCTCTCTCACACACACTCTCCCTCACACACACACACACTCTCCCTCTCTCACACACACACTTTCCCTCTCTCACACACACTCCCTCTCACTCACATACACACTCTCCCTCTCACTCACACACACATACACACACACAATTATATACAGACACACACACACACCTACCAACACACAGTCTCTCTCTCTGTCATACACACACACACATATATATCTAGGCTGTTTTGCCCCAATGTACAGCCCAAGCCCTTCCACACACCAGGACCAGTTCTGGCCCACACGCGGCCACCATCTGGGCCCCTCCTGCTGCCTCCGGGCCAGTTCTGGCCCACACGCTGCCACCATCTGGGCCCCTCCTGCTGCCTCCGGGCCAGTTCTGGCCCACACGCTGCCACCATCTGGGCCCCTCCTGCTGCCTCCGGGCCAGTTCTGGCCCACATGCGGCCACCATCTGGGCCCCTCCTGCTGCCTCCGGGCCAGTTCTGGCCTACATGCGGCCCACACATGGCTCCTCCTGTCTCCAGATGGAGATTCCACTGGTCCTCACTAGTCAGGTCACCTCCTAATGCCTTCAGCAGATGCTGAACACACACACACACACCCTCTGGGCCATGCAGGCTGCATAGTGGCTTTAGTAGATCAGACTCACACTGATGTCATGGGTTCAGTCTAAGAGTCCACCGCTGAAAAGCGACAAAACACACACTTCCTGTTTTGGTGGAGGAGAAAAGCACTTCAGTGCACTCAGATGTCTCCACTGATGTAGGATAAACCCCTCACACTGGTGTAGGATAAAGCCCTCACACTGATCACTGGTGTAGGATAAAGCCCTCACACTGATGTAGGATAAGGCCCTCACACTGATGTAGGATAAAGCCCTCACACTGATCACTGGTGTAGGATAAAGCCCTCACACTGATGTAGGATAAGGCCCTCACACTGATGTAGGATAAAAGCCCTCACACTGATCACTAGTGTAGGATAAAGCCCTCACACTGGTGTAGGATAAAGCCCTCACACTGATCACTAGTGTAGGATAAAGCCCTCACACTGATCACTAGTGTAGGATAAAGCCCTCACACTGATCACTGGTGTAGGATAAAGCCCTCACACTGGTGTAGGATAAAGCCCTCACACTGATCACTGGTGTAGGATAAAGCCCTCACACTGGTGTAGGATAAAGCCCTCACACTGATCACTGGTGTAGGATAAAGCCCTCACACTGATCACTGGTGTAGGATAAAGCCCTCACACTGATCACTGGTGTAGGATAAAGCCCTCACACTGATCACTGGTGTAGAATAAAGCCCTCACACTGATCATTGGTGTAGGATAAAGCACTCACACTGATCACTGGTGTAGGATAAAGCCCTCACACTGATCACTGGTGTAGGATAAAGCCCTCACGTAGATCACCGCCGTCTTGGCCCTGCAGTGCTATTCTGTGACCCTCGCTCAGATTCCATTTCCTACAGTGACGTTTGTTTTGGGGGAAATGTGTTTTGTGTTACTGTAGCGTGACCTCGTTATCTAGGAATGTGCGGAAATAAATAATTAAATAAATACAGTTACTGTACTAGATCATCATCAGTTCAGCAGCATTGCTATGTTTGGTCTCATATTTTGCAAGTAACTTTGAACAATAAAGTCTGCAAAAACAATTCGAGGTGCAATTTGTTAGTTTGCTGCACTTTAGGCCATGAACTGTGAGATGGAATGGGACAAAGCACAGTGGCGTCTGATAGAGAAAGAAAATCAAAAAGTTGGAGGTTTTGGCTAGGGAGCTGGTGTGTTTGTGTGTGTGGGGGGGGGGTGTTGGGGGGGGGGGGGTGGAGGTTTTGGCTAGGGAGCTGGTGTGTTTGTGTGTGTGGGGGGGGGTGTTGGGGGGGGGGTGGAGGTTTTGGCTAGGGAGCTGGTGTGTTTGTGTGTGTGGGGGGGGGGTTAGTCTACAGTGCCCTGGAGGACCGCGCTGACATTAGTCCAGGATATTCCGTCTGTATCCCTCTCCTACGGCGTATGGCGGACTCTCTGACCTTAGAGAGGAGGGGACATCGTCAGAGACCCTCTTCCCTCCATCTCAGTCCTTCCTCTCCATCCCTCCCTCCTCACCCTCTCTCCATCCCTCCCTCCTCTCCCTCCATCTCTCTACCTCCCTCCTCTCTCCATCCCTCCCTCCCTCCTCTCTCCCTCCCTCCCTCCTCTCTCCCTCTCTCCATCCCTCCCTCCTCTCCCTCCCTCCCTCTCTCCATCTCTCTCCCTCCCTCCTCTCTCCCTCTCTCCATCCCTCCCTCCTCTCCCTCTAGCAGAGATAATCTCCCAAATGGCCTCAAATTGCCACCAACACAGACACCCCACACCCCCAATTTCCCCCTCCCATTCTCCCATTCTTCATCTGACAGATGACCCCCTGCATCCCCATACCACTTTTACCCAACACACACACACACACACACACAGAGACACACACACACACACACATCAGAGATGAGCAGACCTGTGAAGGCAATCAGCTAAAACCCTCTTGAAGTGAATGTGAAGTTGAAGAAGGAGGGAAGAGAACAGTGTGTTCTGTGCTCCGATAAGGGTGTGTGTGTGTGTGTGTGTGTGTGTTCTCTGCTCCGATGAGGGTGTGTGTGTGTGTGTGTTCTCTGCTCCGATGAGGGTGTGTGTGTGTGTGTGTGTGTGTGTTCTCTGCTCCGATGAGGGTGTGTGTGTGTGTGTGTGTGTGTGTTCTCTGCTCCGATGAGGGTGTGTGTGTGTGTGTGTTCTGTGCTCCGATGAGGGTGTGTGTGTGTGTGTGTTCTCTGCTCTGATGAGGGTGTGTGTGTGTGTGTTCTCTGCTCCGATGAGGGTGTGTGTGTGTGTGTGTTCTGTGCTCCGATGAGGGTGTGTGTGTGTGTGTGTTCTCTGCTCCGATGAGGGTGTGTGTGTGTGTGTGTGTGTGTTCTCTGCTCCGATGAGGGTGTGTGTGTGTGTGTGTTCTGTGCTCCGATGAGGGTGTGTGTGTGTGTGTGTTCTCTGCTCCGATGAGGGTGTGTGTGTGTGTGTGTGTGTGTGTTCTCTGCTCTGATGAGGGTGTGTGTGTGTGTGTGTGTGTTCTGTGCTCCAATGAGGGTGTGTGTGTGTGTGTGTTCTCTGCTCCGATGAGGGTGTGTGTGTGTGTGTGTGTTCTCTGCTCCGATGAGGGTGTGTGTGTGTGTGTTCTCTGCTCCGATGAGGGTGTGCGTGTGTGTGTGATCTCTGCTCCGATGAGGGTGTGTGTGTGTGTGTGTGTTCTGTGCTCCGATGAGGGTGTGTGTGTGTGTGGGGGGGGGGCTCTTTCAGCAGGGCTGTATTGATTTAGACAAAAGGAGCATCTTCATCGGCCCTCAGTATTCTTTGTGTGTGTGTGTGTGTGTGTGTTGGGGGGTAGGCAGGAAGGTATGTATGTACTATGTATATTATGCATTATTCACATTTATGTAGATTTTGTTTGGTGTGTTTATTCTTTTAAAATTGTGTATTGAAAAGGCATGTGTATGTCTTGCTTGTGTGAAAAGTCATGTGTATGTCTTGCTTGTGTGAAAAGGCATGTGTATGTCTTATGTTTGTGTGGAACTTGTTGTTTTTGTTCATGCATGTATTCATGCACAATATATAAAATGTATTAATG
>NW_027468620.1:35884305-35896805 GCF_046254945.1 Alosa pseudoharengus | reverse complement strand
GCACTCTACACCGTCCCTGCTGGCAACACTCGTGTATAACACGCCACACATCCTGCAACCTGATCAGCTGAAATAACAATTAAAAGAACATCCCCATCAGTTCTCTTAACTCAAATAAGCATGACAAAATCCGTGAAAACATTAATGTCCAGTTTTGCTGCTGTTAAATAAGCCGAGAGTGAAGCGGAATTAGCTAGTAATTACGTTATGTTGTTACAGTGTAGTTGACTGTCTGTCCTTTTAACTTTTGACAATGTGACTGAAGATGTATTTCTTTAATAGCGTGACAGTTATAGCAGTGAGACGTATCATCTCTCCTGTTATTTTGAAAGCGTATGTTTTACAATTTGCAGTATGACGTTATCCATTGCTAAATTAGGGCTCATCATAGACTAGCTAACCACAAAGCTAGCTAATGCCATGAATATCAGTGGAAAACCGCTAACGTTAACATTAATGAGCTTGGAAACCCCAAAGAACTTATTCTGCCTAAATAAAGTAATGATTTATAACTAGTATATCTGTAGTTACAGTCCCTGCATTGTAAATTAGACGTGCGAGGAGTGAACATTTAGACATAGAGAAAAAGTATCAAACGTAGCTTGTGCAAAACGTAGCTTGTGCATAAAAGTTAGCTTTTCTTTTACACGTGTGTGAAATCCAATGACGCCAAGTGTGCGTTTCAGACTGTCGTTCAGCCGCAGCATTAACGAGTTACATAATGGATTTAGATCACTAAATAGTAGGTAGGCAGGCAGCAACTGATGATTGAAAATGGTCTGATGTAGCTTGATGGAAATAATTTAGATAGATAGATAGATAGATACTTTATTGATCCCCAGGGGAAATTCAAGAAGTGCAGGTAAAGGGATAAGCAAGCTGACATTGTAATTATAAGGTAGCTTATAAGGCAATAGGGACTAATTATTACACACGCACACTCAAACATTTAAGAGTGACCTTTATCTTGTTTAATGATAATACAAATGATGATGATAGTAATAATGTCATCATTATTTTTTGTAATTATTAAGTCTTAGTTCAAAGTTATATTTATGAAGCTTACTAAGTCTTTTAATACGGGTAACTTTGATTTGGTTGTTGTTGTTATTATGTTTTTGTTCAAAAGACTAAGTTTCATATCTTAAGTTTCTATTTTTATACATTTTATTTATCAGAACTTTATATATATAATATAATATTATATATAATATAATATATTATATATTTCGATGTTCCTCTGTTCCACTGTGACAATATTATTTAAAAATAAACAAGTTTGTTTTTGAAATGCATTATCATATTATTTTAGTCAATACTCATAAATAACTACAAATAACTAATGTTACTAGGGAAATCTGTTAATGTTTTGTTGCACGTTTCTGAAAATATAGGTATATATATATATATATATATCGGCCGATATATCGGAATATCGGATTTTATCTTATATGTGATTTTGGAACTCTGTGATGAATGGAAATTAAATATATGACGATCGTGAAACTCATGAAAACGCACAATCTGGAACAGGTAACAGGCAACACTTCATATTTCATGAAAGACGTTATATCTCCATTTCTATAAAAAAAAAACAGCGATTTTGATGAAAACTAACCACTGTTTAGCTTGGGATTTCTCAGGAACAGAGGCGTGTAGAAATACACGGTTTGCACCCACCGAGAGCTTAAAGCCTCACCTTTTAATCGAGCTATTGTATGTGTTCATAGCTATAACACAGAATATGCTGTGGCTGTACAAAAATCATCAACAATGGTCTAGATTGCTGGCACTCTAGGACAAAGCTCCCGAAAACAGCCTGGCATTCAATGAGTTAAGCACTACACATTATAGAGATGAAGCCCAGCTGTGCTCCACCTCTCACCTGTGAGATTCGGGGAATCCACAACGTATCTAATGACATTAACAAGAGCGATGCTGGTTCTGTAAGCCTCAAGAACTAACGCCTGTGTGATGCAAGGGATACTTTGTTTCCATATAAGCACGAGCAGACACACAGTATTACAGATGTTTAAGATAATGCTTCAGGAGAGGATTGGAGCTAGGCCAATCAGCATGTGGCAGCGTTGAAGAGCCGGGCCAATCAACATGTGGCAGCGCTGAAGAGCTCGGCCAATCAGCATGTGGCAGCGCTGAAGAGCCGGGCCAATCAGCATGTGGCAGCGCTGAAGAGCTGGGCCAATCAGCATGTGGCAGCGCTGAAGAGGAGACTTTTCACAGGCTTGCATCAGAGCTGCACTGTTATCTTTTTAGACAGAAAGTTGAACGTTTATTCCAAAAATAACTTCAAAACAAGAGCGCTTTTGCATAGCGTCGTCGTGAACAACCAAGATGTGCCATGGTCTGCTGTATCAGCACTTCACTGCTAGACTGCCAGGCAGGTGACGACGCAGTCAGTTCACCACACCTCCACGGCAGAAGGGTAAACTACAGAGAGTGACTGGCTCTCCCAGGTAACTTGGGGAGTTACCGCTGATCTCAAAACATTATGAAACTTCAGAAGCAATACGTATACAGTAAAGCGTTCTTCTGGAGAGAAGTGGTCACTCCCACAGGACCAGGGTAAGCCAATCACCTCTCTTCGCAGTATCACCCTCATTTCTTTTGGGCTGAGGCACATGAGAAAACTACAGGCTACCTCAGCTGATACTGAGTGAGAGGGAAGCCATAGCCCAATGTTTTAAGCTGCTAATTACACATGATATTGGCAGCACATTTCCTGTGTTTAGCGCTCTGTGTGCTCCCTAGGTGATTACCTTGGGGGAGGGAGGTTATCTCTAGACATTTGAGGAATACACAATAACAGCTGGTCTGGCTATTCCAAAATGACTAGGCCTTCCAAGTAGTCTACAGTTTGAGAATTGACGTGTACCTAAGGGGAACACGTTGCAACACCTCTGAGGAAAGTGGATAAGAAGTGTGAAAATGCCTGGATACAAATTCAGGACTTTAATGAGCTTCTCTCGCCTCGCTGATCCTCAATCAGGAAATCACAGCCCTTTTATCCTGTGCGAGGCTACGTGACTTAGGTCTGGGGCGCAGCGCAGCACCCTGCTCGGTCTGCTCGTCCAGACAAAGGCCTCTTTGTGTGTCTGCCCAGGGAGCCACTGCGGGGACGAGATGGACGTACTGTACAGGACACTGGAGAAAACAAGCGCAGCTACTAATGACACGTCTCTCCGCCGCATTTCTATTTAGTCACCATGGGACATTTACCGTGGGGATACAGCACAGCTAATAGAAGTGGAGAGATAGTCTACAGTCCAGGACGCAGATAGCAAATGGTCTGCAGGACGTGTTCGCAGGTTAAACAATGCTATGCAAATACTGCACGACAACTCCATTAACAAGTACGTGTCACCTTTTTATGTTGGACAACATCCAGACGGCACATCCTGGGCCGTTTCACTCATGTGTCAGCCTACAAGCACTTAATTGGCAGCGTGGTGATTTTCACGACGTGCCCGTTTGCGTTTCTGATAAAAACGCGGAAGGTGGTGCTGAGATATTCGCGCTAACTGAAATGGCCCAGCGTGGACTCGATTCAGCATTTAATCGCTTCCATCTGTCTGGGTGGGCACAATTTAGCATGCTGGAAGCTGCATCAAGAGTGAGATGCGATGCTCCTCCCGTATTGCATCACAGCAGCCGTCAGAGGCTCAACCGTCCTTCAAAAGGACAGTGGCCGTCCATCCTTTACCATTACTCGGAGTTTCAATATCACTGAAATAGCTTACGATTGTTGAAAATAATAACGACACGTTCATTTCCGTTTTAACTCCCTAGGAAAAAATACCAGTAGCGGCAACACACCAATGTCATCAGGGCGGCCAGTTGGCTCTAAAAAAGGTCGCTCCTTGTGGGTATAAATGCACAAATGCGCAGTGTATTGGTAGCGTGTACAACCTGAACCTCTTGTGTAATGTGGCCAGTGCTGCGTTCCAGGTCCACCTCACCTGGAATGATGAGGCGTGCAGACTTTTGCTGCATTGAGTCAAAGCTCCCTGGAGACGTACCACGTGACCCAACTCTGCATCGCCAGCATCGCTGTGAAACTCGACCGTCCCGTCTACGCATTAATCAGAAACCCCCCGATAAACACGCCTTCAGCAGCTACCCCAAAACGCCAAAAGACAGATACCTGCCATGTAGCAGCGCATCGCGCCTCATATAGATTAATATAATGTCCAAGGTGCAGAGCGAAGCCATTGCGGCAGTGGCCATGGTCTCGAACTCTTAACTAGTATTCACTTTCCAGGAATAATGTAGTCTACACAGGCAGGTCATGTTTACTTGTTGAGTATTGAACTGAATGTCCGAGAGACGCATTTCATACTACGAAATAGAGTGGATAAAAGCCACTCCTTATTCTCAGAAATCGTTCGCTTAACGGTATCCTGCGCACTGCATAAGATATTTGGCCAACTAAGTATAGCCTACTGCGCTCTGCTGCAGCAATTAAATCATTACAGGTCAGAGCACTTACAGAGAATGCAAAAATGGTCTATAACGTTACCTGATATTATTGTGTCTTTCGCCGATTTTCTTTCGGTCATCACACAGAAACTGTGATTTCTGTTTTTTCCTAGGTCGCGAGACCGCTACACCATGTAATCCCTACGAGAAGAAACGTCCTTGTTCACTTTCCTGCAGGAATCATTAGCTCTTTTTCAGAAGAAACGCGCTCTTCAGCTGCTCTTCTCCTCTCCCTCCTCCTCTCTCTCGTCACTAAACCCACTCTAGCTTCAACGGCCTTGCTGCGGATGGCGCACTTAATTAGACATTTAAATGACGGCGTGGAGGATTGAGCCACACAGTCTGGGCGCTTCTTCGCGGTTTCGGCCGGTCGACACCTCTCAGGAAAGGAAGTCGACTTTGCTACTTTCCGACTGTTGGTCCTCCCGGCCCGGCCCCTCCCCTCGAGGCTGTTCTGGCGCGGAATGTTTCTCATTCCACAGCATGCGCCCCGCGAAGTGTTGCAGTGGGTTATCGCTGAACATCACACCGCAGCTTTTGGTGCGCACTCGACAGAAGGTCGCTCACCTTGGAAAACGTTTTTTTTTTTTTTAAACCGGCCTTCTCATGCCAAGGACGACTTTAAAAGACTAGCCTACAGAATGATATCCTTTCACGGTACAAAACCATGGACTTGTTAGAGACACATCACCATCACGTCAACTGTTGTTTATACACCTGATGGCATGATATGGGCATTTGAAAGAGTATTTGGATAAAGCTCTTCACTCATTTATGAGACTAAAGATAATTTGTGATTGCTTTGTTCCATCACAAATAGTAAAATCAGATTTGCAGATATCTGACCACCAGGCCGCCTGCTTCTGGACATGGACGGATTATGAGCCACTGGGCCCCTGGGCACAGACATAAAAAGGGTCCCCCTGCTTACTTCAGTATGGTAACTCAGGAATTCTAGTGGGGTCCTGGGGGCATGCCACCCCAAAAGAAAAATAACCCCTTAAATGATGAGCAAGTTTTGGGGAAAGAAATTGACAGATTGAGACTTACAAATAGACATAACCATCAACAGATTTAAGGAATGTTGCTGGGAAAAAAGATGCCAATTACAAAGCATGATTATTACACATAGTGGGGGCCCATTCAGATATCATGGGTGAATAACATAACCCATAGTATATGATTTAGGGGCCCTAATAAGACATATCACATTACATAATCCGCGTTATCTGACTAAGGGGCCCTATTCAGATATCAGGGGTGGAGAATATAGTAGTGACTTCACACAGAGGCTTGAGCTTCAGGGCCCCCTGAGCCCTTGGGCTTGGGCCCGGTAGGCCCGTTCAATAATCCATCCCTGCTTCTGGACCATCAGCACCTTTCATTTACGTAACTTGTGATATTAAGCAAAACACTTTAAATGCTATTAAAATAAAGGAAGACGTATAACTGATTTGTTTTGATTTTATTTATTTCTAGATCTAAGACGATAAAACAGTAATCCAAAGGATGACATGGTAAAGTAACATACTTATGTCCAGCATGGTCCTAGGTGTTACATTTAACAGGTACCGAATTACATTGTTTTGGAGCACTTGGAATTTGTTTTTAAGTTTTACAGTTAGCCCAGAAAACCATGCAGAGCAAGCAAAATCCACACGATATTGGATCAGAGTTAATACCAATCATTTCTTTACAGAAACATCTAAAAGCTTTCAAAATGGAAGAAAAGGAGAGTGCTGCGTTGGGTCAATTGTTTGAAGAAAACATCAGGTGCTCATCAGAAAGGACATGAGAACTTTCTGATGAAATTTTTAGCTTGTGACTATCCCCAAAGTGTGAAGGTCCCATAGGTTCCTTGTTGAAGGTGGTAGTCTTAAAAATCCGAGGCACACTCTTCATCAGGGCAAACTTTGTTACTTCTTACAAAGGTGCTTTTAAAATGGATTCCATGTCATGTGACAAAGTGGAATGGCCAATCAGAATCAGTGCATTGTAAAATGCTTTTGAAACATAGAAGTCCCATCACCATTTTGCACAATAGACAATATACAATAACAATTAATAACAGAAAATAACAGAACTGTCTACTATCTAATATGACCCAGATAAGCTCTCAGTTTCAAAAATGCATTGAGAGAGGCCAAGTCCTAAGTCCTAATGGCAAAGTGCCTGGATACAGACAACTATAGGTGCCTGGGCACAGGCAAACAGGTAAACATAGTGTAGCCTTTGAATATTAGAAGACTATGGCAATGTTCATTAAGAGTCATCACATTCAGTAGCAGTATCACATATAAGGCAGTCCATGATATAACATTACAGACTTAAAAATAAGACAGTAGGCAAACCAGGGGTACTTCATAGAAAAGGAGAAAAGTCAATTTCTTCATTTAGTCCAGGATAGGATGTGGCCCTCAATGTATGGATCCAAAAAGTTTCTCTCTGTAAGAGCCGTTTCAGTCTGTCTCCCCCCCTGGTGCTTTTTGGAATTATTTCAATAGCCATGGCTTTTAGAGTCATGTGGTTAGTATGGCCAGCATTTTTGTAGTGTTGAGCCATTGGATAGTTGGGATTCTGTGTTTTGATAGCATTTTTATGTTCAGCCAGTCTTTGACGCAATTTTCGTTTGGTGCGGCCCACATAAAAACATCCACATTTACATTCCAATCTATACACCACAAATGTTGAGTTACAGTTGGCAAAGTCACAACAATAAAAGATTCTCTGTGTAAAAACATCCACAAACTTGTCCTCCCTCTTAATGTTATCACAATGATTGCAGCCACCACACCTGTAGGTGCCTTTTGGCTTAGGGAAGTACAGTATAGCTTGGGTTTCTCAGCTGGTAAGTGGCTTTTGACCAAACTGTCTTTGAGTGTTGGTGCCCTTCGAAAGGAGACAGTTGGAGGTTCTGCAAACAATGAGGAGAGGGTGTCATCGCTCAATAATATGTCCCAGTTTTGTGTGATTATATTTTCAACTTAATAGGCCATGTTGCTGTATTGTGTAGAGAAAAATTTTCTTGTGTCGTGTTGTGATTTCATTCGTGTTCTCTTTGACATCAGTTGTTTTCTCTTTAGAGATTTTGTTTTAGTCAAGGTCATCTCTAAAACTTTATTTTCATAGCCTCTTTGTTTGAATCTGTGAAACATATCATCAGCCTGGTGTTCAAAGTCTTTGAAACTGGCCGTATGGGATATTAGTTATCAGACTTTTAGGATGGAAACTGTCAGCCCTCAAAATGGTGTTCCTGTCTGTGCTTTTTCTGTAAATTGTAGTGTGTAAAATGCCATCAGTGTCAATGCTGATTGTCAAATCAAGAAAATTAATTTCTGTGGCACTATATTCCAGACTGAGTCTGATGTTGGAGTTAGTGGAGTTCAGGTAGTGGTGGAATGCAACGAGTTTATCTTCAGGCCCAGAAAAGATAAAACAGAGGTCGTCGATATATCTCCCATACCATTTTATTAAATGTTTGAAGGGATTGATGTGGCTGTAAATGTACCTCTCTTCCCACAGACCCAAATACAGTCCATAGTTGGGTGCATAGGCCGCGCCCATAGCAGTGCCTTTGATATGCCGATAGAGCTTGTCCTGGAATAGAAAGATGTTATTTCTTAAAGTCCAGTTTGTTAGGTCCACTAAGAAATCTGTAGGGGGGCAGTCAGCATTAGGCCGTTGTTGAAGAAAGTGTCTTATAGAGGGAGAGCAGCTTCACAGAAGAGAACTTCTGACGGCAAATTTGAGGAAAAGTTGGTAAACCACCCTTCTTACCTAATTTGAGGTTGCTGATTCTGAATATTTTGTTTACCAAGCTCAATTCTGAGTTCTAAGCCGCATAATCAGCATTTTAACATAAAATAGTGATTATTTTTGCTTATTTTCCCTAAATTGGGTTGATTTCAAAAGTAATCACTAAAACCAAATAAGTGTTCTCTAAATACATGTTTGAGCATTAAAGAAGCCATACTATAGTTTATTAACATATTTAATGGGAACACGATTACAGTTAACATGTAATAAACTCAGAAATTCTAATCAAAACACAACAATATTTTTTATTGCTAACATAGTGAGTCACTCGTGGTGTTTAATGCATTTCATCACAATAACAAATTGCACCGATAACCTTCAACTCAGAATATATCCTATGAACTTAGATAGCGGGAATAAGCCTAATGCAGAACTGCATCTACCGTCAGCAACAACCGTCAAGTAAAAAACATTTTAATTCTAGTAACACTGGATTTGGTATGTGTGCTTGCCTCCATACTAGAGCTTGATAATGTGCTCTTCTAATATGCCATTGAGCAGCATCACTTGTTGGTGGTAGAGCCTCCGATCCTCGACATCTAGAAAACAGAGTGGCTCTGGCATAGTGTTGTCACGATACCAAAATTATGACTTCGATACAATACCTGCCATAAATATCTTGATACTCGATACTGAAGCGATATCCAAATCCTAAAATATCTGGAAAAGAAAGGATGCAGGCCTCCAAGTGTATTGAGTCATTTGTGTTGAATTTGGTGCACTTTTGGTCAATTCTGGGTTTCAAACTTCTAAACGTCCTACATAATTATTATTTTTGTAGTCAGTAAAATAGTAGTTTGTGTGTGATTAAGTCCTTTATTGTTTGTTATAGCTCATTTATATTGTGTGATGTTTTGGCAGTAAATTACCTTTAAATAGCCAAAGTAGGCTAGATCAAGGTCAGTGTTCAAATTACTGCATGCCAATCACTTAATGCTATGCAGAAGAGCCTAATCTTTAGGCCATCTGATGCAAAGGGAAAAAAAGTGAAGATAGTCTTCTTTGCTCCCAGTGTAATTTAATAAGTACGTTTCAACCACTCTTTGGGTCTTAATCAGATATGCCTACACCATTATTACATTACATTACATTACATTTGGCTGACGGCATTTTTAACCAAAGCGACTAACAACATGGTAACAGTTAAGTTTTAAAGCAATTCTCTCAACAATTTTAGGACAATTAAAAAACGGTAAGTAAGAATAAGTGCATCATTGAGTGCTGTTTTTAAACAGTTGAGTGTCAGTTCAAGACGGCTGGTGAGTGCTAGGATCAGCAAGACTTGTTGTAAGTGGTGCTAAGAGAGGAGATGTTCTCTAAAGAGCTGGGTCTTCAGGAGTTTTTTGAAAATGGAGAGGGATGTCCCTGCCCTTAACTGGCAGTGTGTTCCACCAACGAGGAACAACAGATGAGAAAAGTTTGGATTGGCCTGAGTGTATCTGTTGCAATATCTGTGTGCATTCCTACATTAGGTCTATTTCTTTGATAGTCAACATCATTTGCTACCACATAACAAATACCAAATAACAATACAAAAGTTTCTTACAAACTTTGACAATTAAATGTAATTTAATTTTTCTGCATAAGATGGCAGTGTTTTATTTTCTCACTTTGTGAGAACTGAAAAATGTTAATGTGAGTGTGTGTGTGTGTGTTTAAGTATGTTGGATTTAGTTATTGTGCACTTTTTTACATTTATATTGACAGTGTAAATCCTCTGTAAAGACTGACAACTGTTCATAATAGTTAGTGACAAAGTACTCTCTTTAGAAAAATTAGCAGTCACCTACTATTGTATCATAACTAGATCTAGAGCATCTATTACCAGTGTTGAATGAGCAGTTTTTGTAGTGATCACTACTGGACATTCCACATTGCTAGACAGCACTTCAGTGAGGATGACTTATTTCCACTTCACAAATAACCATCGCTATCTGCAATAGCTACAGTACAGGGACATTAATCAGTTCATAGCTGAGGATTTTTACCTAGGTCCACTTCCCTTTCATGCAGTAATAATGCACTGGAGAATGTTTCTTTTTGTTGCACTATAAAGAATATCTTGTCTAAGCTTTATTTTTATTTGCAAATAATGCAATCTCCATAGCACTCCTCAGCAACCCTCAAACATGCACACTCTTCCATTTTTTTGCATGGCTGGGATTTGAATGATAGGAAAGAGCACCAGTGAGATGTTTTAACTAGGCAAACACAGTCGCCTTTACAGTAAAAAAAAAATACAGTGTAAATCCTCTGTAAAGACTGACAACTGTTCATAATAGTTAGTGACAAAGTACTTTCTTCAGAAAAATGAGCAGTCACCTACTATTGTATCAATTTATTATCAATAGGAATTTAGGAATCTATTTTGCTTCTAAACGTCATACTGAATTTTAGCTATTATTTCAATTTATATTTTAATTTGATCTTATTGTCATTTGCTACTTGAGGGTCATCGGGGTAATTCCTGTCCTGTCCTACAACATATCTGATACATAAAGAGTATATTAATGCCTTATTTTTTGCAATTCCTATGATATCTGATGGCAAAACCAAAAAGTATGTAAATTATGCTAATTAGCAAGCTTAAAACTCAAAATTGAGCTTGGTAAACAAAATATTTGAATTCAGCACCCTCAAATTGTGTGAAATAGCCCCTTTACAGACTTTTCCTCAAATTTGCCAACAGGACTTTTTCTGAACGTTTGTTAGCTATCTGCTCTCCCTCTATTAGGGCTTCTAAGCCCTCTTCATGTGCAATGTTACTATACAGAGCCTCAACATCCATAGTTACCAGGAAAGCATTGTTCACTTTTTTAATTTCTTCCAGTTTCTTCAATACATCAGTGGTGTCTTGAAGGTATGCCTTAAGGGAGCTGGTTAAAGGTTTAATAAAAAAGTCAATATACTTAGACACTGGCTCAGTAATGCTGTCAATGCCACTAATGATAGGCCTGCCTGGTGGTGTTTCGAGACACTTCTGTATCTTTGGCAGCAAGTAAAAAGTGACCAGTCGAGGCTCCTTTGGGAGAAGGAAATTCAATTCATTAGTAGTTATCCAATTTCTTTTCAAAGCCTCATCTAACAAATTCTTCAGTTCATTAGTAATTGAAATGATAGGGTTGGATTGAAGGGGGGCATAGTCAGGCCCGTCGCTAGAAGGCAAGCAAACCAAGCAATTGCTTGGGGCCCCGAGCTGGCCAGGGGCCCCAAGACAACGACTGGTTAAAAATAAAATGCAACGACAAACTGTGAGCGCCCCTTTGATAGTCAATGCAGTAAAGTGCAACGACACTGTTACCGGCAATACCGGGATCCCCCTCAAGGGGGCCCCTCTCAGTAGTCGCTGACAGCAGCCAGCCCTTTGCTGCTGCCGCGAAAATATAAAACAGGCAGTCATGATGAAGCGGAGTTATGCGTCCGGAAGCCAGAAGAGAAAGGAAGAGGATGACAATAAAAAACAAGTTAGTGGTAAGTGATAAATTACACTGGATAAAATAGCTCTACTTGTATTGTACAAATGGTGTAATGTCGCAGCAGGAAGGCTAGCCTAGCAAAAAATGTTTATGTTAACTACCTGCCTGACGGCCCATGCTGCTTGTAACAAACTAGAACAGTTGGCGCAACTTTTTTTTCCGAACGGACGGAATATGGTTACATACTGACTGGAACATTCATGTCTAGTAGTATTCATGCACGCCATCTGTTTACTGTCTTTAAAGCATCAGGTGCGTCTGTCTAATTCCCAAACAGCAGAATAGAATGCTTAAATGTTATGTTAAGCTACAAGTAGGCCTAGGTCAATGTATAACATTAGCTTGGGATGTTTTTACAGTAAGCATTGGTAGTTGTGAAAGCAGCTGCATCCCTTCTAAATATCAAAATATGGAAATGCTAACATATCTTTTCTTTCTCCCTCAAGGTGCTTTGCTTAAATTTCTCAGCCCTCAGGCTCTTCCTAGATACCTCCACTGATGAAGATGGCCTGAAAGGTTAATCTTATGTGTGTGTGTGTATGTGTGTGTGTACTTGTATTTATGTTGGATTTTCAAATTGCTATACAACCTGCACTCTTTATAGTTTGAACAATGCATCCTTTTTCTGCATAAGATGGCAGTGTTTTATTTTCTCACTTTGTGAGAACTGAAAAATGTTAATGTGAGTGTGTGTGTGTGTGTTTAAGTATG
>NW_027468620.1:35786805-35879305 GCF_046254945.1 Alosa pseudoharengus | reverse complement strand
TCATATATTTGTTTATGACTTCTATGTTATTTTGTTTTGAACATATGATCTTCCTTGTCAAAAAAGAAATTATTAAAGAAAGGCACAAAACAACACATGTCCTCTTGTTCATCGTGCCCCACCTGTCATGTCTCTATGCTCAGGGCCAAACAGCTCTGAAGTGAGTGTAAACGTGGTGCCAAGCGAGCTTAGCTCACATACAACCTGTGTGCCTTAGCACACACAGAGAGGTGCAGGAGCAGAGCGCAATAGCACCCAGTAGGATTTCATTGACTCAGTAGCTTCTTTCATCGTAAGCACATCAAATCAATGCCTATATTTCTATTAGATTAGATTAGATTCATCTTTATTGTCATTGTGCAGTAAAGTTAATCTAATAGAAATATGACCACCTCCTTAGAGAACCATGGTTGGTATTGTGGTCTGTGAAATAGCCAAATTAACGGCCAAGGCCAGTATATTCTTTCCAGTCCTCAGCCCCCTTCTGTTATCATTACAGAGACAAGAGCCAGTCTGAGCGAGAGCTCAACAACAGGTAAGAGAAAGCACATGACAGATGAAGAGAAGGATTTAAATCCAAACAACCGTATTCCTCCCTATGCTGAAGCTGTCCATTACAGAGGCTACCTGTATTCCTCCTTATGCTGAAGCTGTCCATTACAGTTCCTCCCTATGCTGAAGCTGTCCATTACAGTTCCTCCCTATACTGAAGCTGTCCATTACAGAGGCTTTTATGCCAGTGATTTACAGCTTTCTGAATGGATGTATTAGAGTGATAGTTACAAAAACTGTCAATGATTCTCAACTAAATGTTACTATAACTATACTCTTTGGGGTTAATTAAGGACCTTTAATATTTTGAGCTTGTGAAAAGATGTTCACATGTGTACCAAGACATATTTTGTGCATGTGTGAAAACACAATCTCACATCTCAGTAATCTGACATTCTCTGATGAGTCATCAAAACTTTTTCATGAATGAAATTTGGCCTGGGCTAAAGCAAGAAAATCTGATCAAACTGTAGATTGGCTTTGAGAAATAAATGTACAACCCTTGTTGGTAAAGATAAATCAGATTACTACCTGGACAAAACGCCCTTGTGTCCTAAGTAATCCTAAGTAATCCTGTTTAAGTTTAGGAAAACCATTAAATCTCTGTCTCCTATTCATCTAGTGGTCCCCCAAACCAATTCATCTACTCATCTGATGGAGAGGGCAGTGAAATATTTTCATCTGAAAAAAAACAATGGGAAGGAGAAGCACACTGCAGTGCTGCCAAGTTGGTGTGATGTAAGATGAAGTTTAAAGGGACACTTCACCCATTTGCATTAAGCTTTGTATCGTTGGAAACCCAGTCATATCTTTGAATGGTCTTGCATCATTCCCTCCTTTTCCCCTGAGACGGGAGAAATACGGATTTCAGTGTTGCAGTTCCTGCTTAGAATGATGTAAAAATCATAATTTTGCGTCATTCTAAACAGGAAATCCCATATCTTTGTAGAGGGGGTGAGACTACAAACACTCGTTCCTCATGACTAAACCATGCAGGGGGTGGGACCCACTTACGTCATGCTACAGACCTATTACAGATCAGTGGGTGGGACTTCACTTGCAAAGCAACACCAAAGCACATTTCCTCTGTCGCACGCATGCTATTTGTTTATTCAGCACTGGCTTTGCAAATAACTATGTCCATAGACAAGGTAGAGTATGTTGCATGATTTTATGAAAGTATGGTGTATTGCAACATTAGAAGCAAGTCAAATGTGTAGTGTCTTATGTCTCATTTCATCAAACTACAGATCCGCTACCCGATCTGGCAAACTTGCATAATGCGGTTATAGCCGATAGAGGGTCGTGAAGCGAATGCAGAAGTGCTGTTCTCCCTGTTATGAGTTGATGAACCACAGAAAACGATTATTTCTAAAAACTCCGGCCAAAGTGGAGATTTCTGATAACACCGGTTATGTGTTGTCATGTCAACTGGGAGAGACAGGGTTTTAGGTTCTCAAACGTCACATACACGGCAGAAAATGCTTAACGTCATGTGAGCGCCCTATGTTTACAGTTTGTTTGGCTACTGATCATTAAGGTGGTACTCATTTTTTCGTTTGTGCAAACGCTTTTGGTCTGTTTGCATTTTCAAATACAGTTCAAAAGAGAAATAGGAAGTGATTTGTTGCTGTTGTTGGTATTTTCGGGATTCTGATTGGCTAACGGGATTGAGCTTCTCCTTACACTGCCACCGACAGGTTTGGCATGCTCTTGACGGCATATGTACACGGGGAAACTTCTCTGAAAACTGACAGGTGTGCACGATGTTATTTTTGAAAACATAGAGGGTGAAATGTCCGTTTATGAAAATAGCCGATCATGTATAAACGTAGCCAAAAGCTGCTTCACCATGTTTAGTTCTAATAGCAGGTTTAACTAACAGGGTTTCCTCCTGAGACCTGAGAGGTCTGGAGAGTGTGTACTGCTGAAGTATGTCTGAAAGGTATTTAGGTCCTGCTCCATTTAGTGATTTATAAACAAGCAGTAGTGCTTTAAAGTCAATTCTGTGACTTACTATAAGCCAGTGCAGGGACTTAAGAATTGGAGTAATGTGGACAGTTCTTTTAGTTTTTGTGACAACCCTAGCTGCTGCATTTTGTATCACCTGAAGCTGTTTGATAGTCTTTTTAGGAAGGCCTGTGAAAAGTCCATTGCAGTAATCAACCCTGCTGGAGATAAATGAATGAGTTTTTCTAAATCATCTTTTGACATCAGCCCTCTACGTTTGGCAATATTTTTGAGGTGGTAAAAAGCTGATTTAGTTATCGCTTTCATGTGGCTGTTGAAATTTAGACCACTGTCAATTAATACACCAAGATTTTTAACAGTATCCTTTGCTTTCAACCCTTTTGTGTAAAGGACAGTGGCAACCCTAAGTCTTTCCTCCTTTTTAACAAATATAATTATTATTCCAAATATATTACAGTTTTTTCTTTGTTCAGCTGAAGAAAAGTTTGAGACATCCAGGTGTTGATTTGTTCTATACACTGACACAGAGATTCAAGGGGACCATAGTCGTTTGGTGACAGAGCTAAGTAAATTTGTGTGTCATCAGCATAGCTATGATAGGAAATCATATTATTTTGGATGATTTGTCCAAGTGGGAGCATATAGAGGTTGAATAATAGTGGCCCCAAGATCGACCCCTGGGGAACACCACAGGTCAAGGACATTGGTGTTGAGGTACAGTTTCCAATGGCAACAAAGAAACTCCTTTCTTGTAGATATGATTTCAGCCAGTTGATAACTATGCCTGTAAATCCAACCCAGTGTTCTAGTCTGTGTAATAGTTCAAGTTAGACAGGTAGGGTGCGTTAGTTTTGGGCAACGTAACAGTCAATCAAGAAAAAAACTTGCACACCATTATTTGCCGTGGAACGAAGTGTTTAATCCATCAAGCCAAGGTGCTACCAAGTGAGGTGATGTACAAACGTTTCGGTCCTCAGACCTTCATCAGTGCAAACCATACACAAAGGTGTGACAGCTATTTATAGTCCGTGGTGGCAGATATGTCAATCAACCTGACCCCTAGCTAGGTAGGTTGAAGTGTAGACTCAAAGAATCATGATTTAAGATGGCCCTCAGGCTCATTAGTACAGTAGCAGTCTGACCCAAGATAATGAATAAAAATAAAAAATCACAGGAAAAATAGAAAAACAAGAAAAACATAAGGAAAAAAGATTAACAATAATCAAGTGAATATTAAAAAATAGATGGATATATCTTCATATATAATATATAATCAGCAGATTGAGCATTCTCAGATAAAACCAGTTCAAAGGAAGCAAGTGAAGTCAAAGTCATCATTTAACCCATGTGGATGTAATGTTTTAAGATAATAAATCCAACACGCTTCGCACTGAAGGAGCGTCTGTCCTGTACAGCTCCTCCTGCGGGTAGAAGAGACTCTATCTATTCCTAAATATTTAAGCTCTGAGACGGAGTGGTTGGCTTCTGCAAAATGCCGCGCAACTGGTGACTTCGGGTCCTGCCTGTTGATGGCACTGCAGTGTTCATTGAGGCAGACTCTTAACTGTCTATGGGTGCAGCCTGTGTACTGCAAACCACAAGGGCAATATAACAAGTAAATGACATTAGTGGAATTGCATGTAATGAATTTTCTAATGTTGTATTGTTTACCAGTGGAGTAGCTAGTGAATTTGCTGGTCTTGGTGATTGAGGAACAGGACATGCAATTGCGGCAGGGAAAGAAGCCCGTCAGATCATCCAAGGGTTCGCGGGGACGCACTGAGTGATTGAAGGTGTCCGAATGGACCAGCCTGTCTTTTAAATTAGCAGATCTGGAGTGAGTAAAAAGGGGTGGGTTGGGAAAAAGCTCAGCAGATCTGGGGTCAGCCTGAAGAACATGCCAGTGCTGTCTAATAACATGCTTGATTTGTTGCTAAAGGGTGTGTAGGTTGTGCAACAAATCAAAGGTGGATCGCTACGCTGGGTGTTCGATATGGAGCGATCTAGATGTACATGTTTGCGTGCTCGTTCCAAGGCATTGTCAAAAACCTCGAAGGTATAACCTTGTGCACGGAAATCCTTGTAAAGGTCTTTGGACTCAACCTCGAAGTCATCATCTCTATGACAGTAGTCTATGAGACCATTAAGATAGTCATGAAACTCATGAAGATATGCCTCTGTACCCTTCCAAATCAAAAATAAATAATCTATATAGCGCCTGTAAAGCAGTATGTTGTCAGAAAACAGATTGACTTAATTTAAGAAGAGTTTGACTTATTTTAAGATGTCTTATCTTGAAAACAATAACATTTGTCTGCCAGTGCGTTGAGCAAATTTGTCTTGATAAGACTCCTTGTGTATCAGGGCTGCAGTTAGGAAAAGCTGTCAGGTGAATGGCTCCTGAGGCCGTGTATCAGGGAAGTCTTGGCCACTCCTGCTTACCTGCAGAGTGCGAATTACCCCACCATATTTGGGGGGTACTGCTCCTTCACTTCTTCTATGACCATCATGGTCCACCGTCCACTACTACCATATCAATCCCCACCGTGATCGCCAAGTGCAACATGTGTTGTGCAACACACATGCGACAAACTGATAATCAGTAGGCTAGGCAACAGAATATCTCATTGTTATTATATATACAGAAGAGAACTGTTTTGATCAACTCTCAAAAGTTAGAAGTGAAGTGCACTGAAATACCATTATGTATAGTAAAAGTAATACCTTTACAAAAAGCCACTTTTACAAGAGCTATGAAAGAACAAAACACAATACATGAAGGTTGTAAAATAGCACATTTTCAACAAGCTAGACGTCTGCTAGCAACTTACATTTACCCATGCACGTCAGCAGAATTTAGCCTACTGGAGGAATTTACCTAGCGTTTTGAGAAGTTGAAGTCGTTCTCTATCTCCGTTGATTCACGCACCACGGTGGTTGGTAGCCTACGGTCCATAATAAGGGTGTCTGAAATCGCTTTACATTAAAATGTTCCTACAGTGAAAATAGGAGTTGTATTGTAGCCAACTGTAATGATATTTTTCACAATATCAGAAAAATGATCTGATCCCCCCCAAAAAACTGATATTTCTGTCTCTCTCTGTAATTCGAACTATGGTTACCTGTCTGCGGTCAGGTGATGAGCGCACTGCCCGTCTCAGTCCAGACCACGGCCATGTTTTATCAAGCTACTCTGAGATACATCCCCTCACTGCCCCAGCACTGAGGCCTCCTCATTAAGGCTGTCATGCTTCTGTGAGCTCTCCGCCGCCGCTGGACCTGCGCCACCACCTAAGTGGCTACCACTCGGTTTCCTTTCTGTACCAGCTAGCAGCTATGCAGCTAACCCGGGAAACCTTTTGAAATGGCAAAGGGAAAGCATGCATCATTGTATTGAATCATGTATACTCTGCTATTTAGTAAGCTACTAGGCTACATTATATTGAATCATGTATACTCTGTTATTTAGTAAGCTACTAGGCCACCTTATATTGAATCAAGTATACTCTGCTATTTAGTAAGCTACTAGGCCACATTATATTGAGGGCCCTATCATGACATTCTAAAGTGCATCGTCACTCGTCAAAAGTCTATTCAAATTTAGTAGGATGTCCAGTTCACATTGGGAGGGGTTTCGTTCTCAAAAGTGGAGCGCATGGCGTAACAAGGTGTTCCTAGGTCTTTTAATCAGTCATATGGGTGTGTTTGGGGCGTAACATCATTTTAAACCAATGAGAATGACATCTGTCATTCCCTTTAACGGCGCAACGCGTGATATGTCAAATAAATGCATCGGTATTTTGGCATTCAACGGCGCATTTGAAGGAGGCTGCTTGCGAGACCGTATGGAATAGTCATTCTTAAACCATGCTTTACTAAAACCTAGCATAGCCTTCACGCATTTGCACTCGTCTATTATTTGAACTCATTGGCAAAGTGAAACTAACTTCACCAAGGAGTCAGTCAACGACAAGACAGTTATATGCAGTTACTTTCACTATTGACTGACAATGGGTTACCATCGAAAACATAGGCTGGAAAAAGCAACACTTACCCTAATGTTGCTCAAATGACTGAATAAAACAACATTTATCCTGCAGAGGAGTTGCTTATATCTTGTGACAGTGCGTCTTCAGCTGTGCTCCATACGTGTCTCTCGCCTCTCCCCTAATCACTTTTAACCGTCATTACCAATTTGCAAATGATGGTGAATAACTACTCATCATGATATGTACAGTATTTCGTAATATCTTTATTGTAATTATTTTTACCATTGTAATCTGCAATTTGTAATGCTTTGCATGGACGTGCGCTGGTGTGCGTTCATGAATGATAGAAGGATGGTGCGTGCACCTGCCAATATGACTGTTGACATGCGCTCTTAAAATAGCATATGAACAACTCGCCATTGACTTCTGACCAGGTTTAGGTGGTGTATGATATCGATTTTTAGACAACGCGCCAGGTCCCTCCCTAGGTTGTTAATTGCCACACCCCTGGGCGCAATGCTTAAAAAATAAAGGTGCAAAATAACGAATTCAACTTCGCGCCGGTGAATAACGAACTTTACGCCATGCGCTGGTGACCTGAATCATGTATACTCTGTTATTTAGTAAGCTACTAGGCCACATTATATTGAATCAAGTATACTCTGCTATTTAGTAAGCTACTAGGCCACATTATATTAAATCAAGTATACTCTGCTATTTAGTAAGCTACTAGGCCACATGAGCAAATCCGTTTTGTGTCCACTCTGTCTCTGGCAGTAGGCTAGTTTACGCAAGCAACTCCTCGAGGCACTAGTAGAAGAAGGCAGGCAGGTAGGCTGTTATGAAATATGTGGTCCCTAGTGGTCCGCAAGCAAATGTGATGGAAGAAAACACAAATTTCGCAAAAAACGCAATTGTCGCGGTTACTCCGCTATTTAGATTAATCTGCTGTATCCTTTGTATTGAGATAACCAGGGTATCAAATTAAACTTGACGTTCTCATACACATGTTAGTGTTGTCATTCCTGAACTCTCCTCAACATTTTGTTTGAACAAGGGTAATTCAGTATTTAAAATAAAGATGACATATAGTTGTTAACAAATCTTGTTCCACGTGCCCTGTTTTTAATTTGAGCCTCCGCCCCTCAAAAGGTCTCTGCACAGTCCTGCGCTTTGTGCTATATCCTTGAAAAGTTCTATATAAATGCATTTTATTTAGTATTATTAAACTGCCCTCAGTCCTTTCTAGTGTGCATAGACTGCCCTTAGTCCATCTCAGTGTACACTTAAACTCAGAGATGCAGTGGAGGCTAAACGCAAGTAAACACAGTTTACTCACCTCTGAAATTTCATAAATAGAGTTTATCCACCATTTAATAGAGTTTATCCACCTCTCAAAATAGTTTATTCACCAATTGGAACTTTTAACCTTCAGAAATCACACTGTATTATCCACATTTACAATATGTACACTCATCAACACTCTAGGAACCACTCAATACCACTGGTATTGTTATAAACATCGGACAATAACCTCCACAATCATCAGACATGTTCTAAATGCCTTTTTAAAAAATAAACATCGGACAATAACCTCCACCATCATCAGACATGTTCTAAATGCCTTTTTAAAAACTCTGATACCGCACGGCACAGTCCACCTTACTGTGATCACAGGATTCATAGTTTCCCCACTGTTACAATAGGTTAGGGTCACATGGTAGGGCAAGCACTGACTTACAGGCGGGGCTTCAGTGATGTCACTACCTGTGGCTAATTGGTAAATTGAACACCTGCCCTCACCCTTGGAAGAAAAAAAACCTTGCCCTGCAGGTGAGTTACCTGTATTAGCTGTGGATGAGGCTTCAGCGGTGCCATCCACTTTCCCAGTGCACAGTGGTAAATCAGAAGATCATTGTGCTCAAGATAAACAGTACAGGGCTATGTTTGTTGAACGCTCTGAAAATGACCAGGGGTATTCATACCGCTTGGGCAGCAATCACGTGACTCCATTGGGGGTCTGAGACGGCCGAAATTGCCTTGGTGATTGCTCCCTGGAGCCTGCTCCTGTAGAGCATATCAGGGCTTTTTGAAAGCCATTGGAGCCATTGCTACTGCATGCTATTGTTGGAGCCATGCTATTGCTATTGCATGCTATCATTGGAGCCATGCTATTGCTACTGCATGCTATCGTTGGAGCCATGCTATTGCTATTGCATGCTATCATTGGAGCCATGCTATTGCATGCTATTGCTATTGCATGCTATCGTTGGAGCCATGCTATTGCTGCTATTGCATGCTATCGTTGGAGCCATGCTATTGCTATTGTATGCTATCGTTGGAGCCATGCTATTACTACTGCTATGCTATCGTTGGAGCCATGTATGCCTCTTTCCGCCTGATGTTTAGGTGGAGCTTTGTGCTTCAGCCGCTGGTGCTGGGCATTCGACCTCATGCTCACATTGGATCTCACACGGGATTTTGCGCCTCTGGTGTAACTTGAATTATCCTCATATTCTGTCGTGGATTTTGGTGCATCTGTGTTTTGTTCCTCAAGGTTTCCCACATTTGTAGTGGATGTCCGAGGGACTATTCCTGCTTTTTAGTTCTGTTTTAAAGAACATGTACATTTTGTAAATAATAAAGAAAATAAAAAAAACAAGATTTATGAAAAGAATATAACAAGTATAAAATAAGAATATTTGGTGGTGTTAGCCATTTTGTTTGTTGGCCATTGTGTTTTTTTTTTTGTTTGTTAGGATAGGTTAGGGCCACATGGTAGGGCAAGCAATAGGCGTGTTCGACTTCAGGCAGATCTGACTTGATGTGATGCATATTGGGTTGAACACAATGCATACTGGGATGGACGCAATGTTTGCTGGTTAGAAATTCTGTCCGACTTCTGTCAGCCGGGGAGGGACTTACCACCGTGACACCATGTCACATGACCTTAAAATATCGCGGGAGTCATACCTAGCGTTCATGGGCTTCGGAAAAACCTTTCTCCGAGTGAAAACATCATCATTCCGCGTCATTCACGTCACTTAATGTGTGAGTCAGAGGTCGGAAACTGGGGCTAGATTTTGCTAACAGAGTTGCCCAGTTGGGGGCTCGTCATCACTTTTGTCGTCACGTTGTAGTTCGTTTGTAGTCCATGTGGCCTTTCATGTCCAACAGTTTTAATGTGAACTTGGGAATTTGCCCTTTTTATCACTTGAAAAGCTGCATATCTTTCTTTCACGAGCATCTTACACTATATTTTAAGCAAATACAGTTGTTTGTTTAGGATTAGTGAGTGTATGTTTTAACCTTTGTTGTGGCATCCGTGTTTGTCACACATTCGATGGCAAAGCACTTGAACACTTGCTGTCGGAAAAACAAAGTAGCCATGGGGGCGGTCCTTGTCATTCCGAGGTGCTCTGAATGCACCCTTGCCTAGCGTTCATGGGCTTTGTAAAAACCTTTCTCCGAGTGAAAACATCATCATTCCGCGTCATTCACGTCACTTAATGTGTGAGTCAGAGGTCGGAAACTGGGGCTAGATTTTGCTAACAGAGTTGCCCAGTTAGGGGCTCGTCATCACTTTTGTCGTCACGTTGTAGTTCGTTTGTAGTCCATGTGGCCTTTCATGTCCAACAGTTTTAATGTGAACTTGGGAATTTGCCCTTTTTATCACTTGAAAGCTGCATATCTTTCTTTCACGAGCATCTTACACTATAGTTTAAGCAAATACAGTTGTTTGTTTAGGATTAGTGAGTGTATGTTTTAACCTTTGTTGTGGCATCCGTGTTTGTCACACATTCCGTTGGCAAAGCACATGAACACTTGCTGTCGGAAAAACAAACTAGCCATGGGGGCGGTCCTTGTCATTCCGAGGTGCTCTGAATGCACCATTAGCCTGCAGACAGATCTTGCAGTTGCCTTCCACGAACTGCACGAGCTAAAACACGCCCTCATGACGTCAGTTCAAAGACGCGATAGGGCCATTTGGGAGGAATGTCCTCATGACGATTATGACGAGAGTCTCATGGTGCTTCCTTATGTTGGAATATGCGAAAATAAACAGGAATCGAAGGGATACCTTCTTATACGTGATTTCTGCAACACTGGTAGGCTAGCCTACTGAAAGCGTTTGGATATTCTGTTATTTTCTTTTTTTTGTTGGTTAAATAGATAGACACACATATAGGGGAAACACTTGATAATGAATTTATGTGCTACAATGCAGGCCTTTTAACTGTATGCCAACAGTGGTTTATTTAAACTACATCATAAGAATTTATTTCGTCAGTCATCATGCTCATTTTAATGAGTAAGAATGAAAGTTCTGCTGTGTTTATTGCAAACAACATTCCGCGATATCTCCCGCGAGTCACGTCAGACTGTAGCCTGTCTGTCCGGGATGAGCTGCCCTCTGTTGTAGCTCCTCCCGGCTAGCCTCTGAAGATCACGTTTACGTAGAAAGCCAGACCAAGTCAGACTCAGTCAAAGTCGAACACGCCTAATGACTTACAGGCGGGGCTTCAGTGATGTCACTACCTGTGGCTAATTGGTAAATTGAACACCTGCCCTCACCTTTGGGAAAAACGGCTTTGGCAGCAATTCGTTGTGCAGGAGCTTCAGCCTGTTTGTCCCCTCATGTTGCCGCCATTTGTGGACTATGTTTGGTTTCTGGAATCAACACCAACAAACTAGAAAAAAACTTGAACGTTGTATAAGGACCATCGCTTGGGCTGGCCATAGGGCTACCGGAGTTGGAGTACCGGACTGGGAGCACGA
This sequence comes from Alosa pseudoharengus, assembly GCF_046254945.1. Lineage (NCBI taxonomy): Eukaryota > Metazoa > Chordata > Actinopteri > Clupeiformes > Clupeidae > Alosa > Alosa pseudoharengus. The sequence continues at coordinate 35,868,014 of NW_027468620.1, read as the reverse complement.
GGATGCCACAGGTATGTGACCGCTCTCTGATTCTCCTGCCAAGCACACACACACACACACCACAGTTAGGACCTACTTCCAAGTCTGTGCACCACACGTAGGGCTAGCGTGTAGGGTAGCTGTTAGGCCTTTCTGTGTTTGTTTTCTGTTGGTTGCGAGTTGCGGTAGAACATACCCTAGACAACGAAGAGCTTGGGCCTGCGCCGCCTCGTAACACCACCTCTTATTTTACCACTACACCCCTGCTTAAACTGCCCTCAGTCCTTCCTAGTGCACTTAAACTGCCCTTGATAATCCGCTCTAGTGCACATAAACTGCCCTCTGTCCTTCCTAGTGCACATTAACTGTCCTCAGTCCTTCCTTCCTAGTGCACATAAACTGCCTTTGGTTGGAATGATTGACAAGCTGGTTGTTTTCCTAATTGGTGTGAATGTATGATTGACAAGCTGGTTGTTTTCCTAATTGGTGGGGTTCCAGCACTTTTGCTTTGTTTGTTTGTTTTGTCCAGGGGGTCAGGATTTGGCTTCAGCCATCTTTAAAATGGTGTCCCTCAAGTGCCTGGACAGACTGGCTTAAGTTTTTTGCTTTTCGAAGAGTGGGTGCGCACATCCAAAGTAAAGTTTTCTGCAGGTGACAATAGTATCAGACAGTAGAAAAAGTTTGGTCTGCACACTGCAACTGCTCCAAAATGTCTTGCTCCCACAAGGGTTTTGTGCCATGTAATAACGTTTCAAAGTCTATGTGTTTTGGTGGGTGACCTGTCAATTTCCTGCTTGGTGGATGAGCCAATCCACATTGATGACATAATTTGTGGCCATCGTTAATGTGCCACCTAATTACTGACTAATTGGCTTGTTTGTGAACATGAGGGCAGATGTGAGCATGTGTTAAATACCATTTTTAAAGATGGCAGCTTTTGGCAGCTGAATTACCGAGCCCAGTAGTGGCCATTGAAATGAATGAGCCCAGAACACCCTCCCTCTCTGCTGATCTATATAATAGCTCCACAGTTTTTCCCTATTCGATCAGAAGGGTTGGTTGCACATGTCTTGTATGAATTGATGTGTTGCAAAATATGAGCAGAGTTGTTGTGGGACAGACTGCATTGGAGGCAGCTCCTGATGATGAAATAACATCAATGATTATTAGCATTATAATCAGAAATATAAAGAATTATTTGGCCTTTATTATTTTTTTAATACACATCATCTCCTTTAGGTTTCTTCATTAATTGTACTGTATGTACACACACACACACACACACACTCGTACACGCCACAGCCACTCTCTCCCTTCTTCCGGACAGGAAAGGCGGAGTAGACTGAGAGGAGGAGTGACTCCAGAAAAGAAAACAAGAACCCCCCCCCCCCCCCCTTTTTTCAACACACACACACAAACACACACACACACACACACACCAAGCTCACATCACACACCAGACGGATGGAGAGATGGCAGCAGAAAGAGCCTCTGATAGACACACTCCCTCCCCCTCCACCAGGAGCCCTCACAGCATCAGCGTCTCTCGCCCCCTAGTGGTCACAATGTGCATGACCCACCAGACCACTGTGGCAAGCTGTGCGCACTCTACAAGCTCTCCAACCTTTTTATCCTCCGAGAGCTACTTTCACACATCTCCTTTACCTTCTCTGTTTATAGACTGAATTTGATTGGATGGGAATTCGAACAGGTTTACCAAGTGACCTTGTTTAGATGTGGCTCAGATGCCTGTGCACCTCAGTAGCCTGTGCTCTCCGTTTGCTCAATCCTCAATCTGTATATTCAATCATCACATTTGTACATGGTATTTCAGAAACATATATCCTTCTATACATCAACGTATTCATCATGTACGTTAACAGTTACACCGTAACAGTTGCATCGTCTTCTGCCTCACTGTTTGGGTGCTTTATTAGCACATATGCACTCCATAATGCCCTCCATGCCACAGCCGAACTATGACACACACCTTTCTTAATATAGTTATTTATACATAGATATATAGACTTTATTCTTGCACTGTTGCACTGTTTGACTTACTCATTTGCACCATCACCATGACACTCATTCACAAAGAGCACCTTACCTTACCTTATGCACAGAGGACCACAGGCTCAGTCCCTGCTTCAGTCATTGCAAGCGCACCTGATTGATTAATCACCCACTATGTGGATACTGTTTTTTAGAATTTATTTAGATTAAGTTTTATTTAGTATAATTTGTATTTTAGTATATTTAGTATATTCTTTATCTTCTACAGCCATTATTGCTTAGTTGTGTTTTTTTTATATTATATACTTTTAATTACTTTTTCTGCTGTTAGTGAATGTGTGTATGGTATGTCTGTATGCTACTGTGACCTTGAATTTCCCCTAGGGATCAATAAAGTATCGATCTATCGATCGATCGTAATATGCTTAGACTAAGCCTGGAGGATGTTTGGGATTGATTAAGTCAGATATTTCCCTTTGGCATTTAGCTTGTCCAAATCTTTATATCCAAAACTGGCAACCATACTAAAGGTAGCATTATATAACCGCAAAAGCAGGGATGGAATGCTTGTCATTTACACAAAATTACTGGAATTTTAACACATCATCTTTCAGTAATGTCCCAGTATTGGCCAGTAGCAGGCAGCCGTTTGGCTTCATCTTGCACAAGGCAGAGAACACAATATGTGATTGCTAGACAAGCAGCAAAGACGTCGCAACACCAGGCAAGCACATGTGCTAAATCCCTTTGTTACAAATCAACGACCTCAGATTACAAATGATCTGCCCGAGTATCAGATGGGAAATGATGTGAAAGATTCCCTTTGAGTGTCTGAAATAACCACTCAAAAGCCACACACCAAAACAGCAGCTGCATCTGGGCTGGCAATGGCCCAGATGTGGCCCAGATTAGGACTAAACCCGCGTACTCCTCGGTGATCTGCCGTGTGGTCCAGATTAGGACTAAACCCACATACTCCTCAGTGATCTGCCGTGTGGCCGGTGTCAACTAGGCTGATTGAGTCTGAGAGCAAACATTGTGGTTTAGCAAAACATGCCAATAAAGCTCACTTCAACTGAAATTGAACTGAAAGGGAGAGATGAACGAGAGATGAACGAGAGAAGAGGTGAAAAAGGTGGGGTCAGAGAAAGGTCAGACAGGAGGGCGGAGGTGACTGTTGGAGAGGATCGTTCTTATTGCCCACCTCCGTCCCAGAATGACACTAATGCTCGTCTACCTGCCTGTATGCCCCAATGACACTAATGCTCGTCTACCTGCCTGTATGCCTCAATGACACTAATGCTCGTCTACCTGCCTGTATGCCCCAATGACACTAATACTCGTCTACCTGCCTGCAGGGGCGATTCTAGACCTAGAGCTTTGCTGGGGCACAGGCCCCCAACTCCCAATACATTCAAAAAATAATAATAATTAAATGTGCGCGCAATATGAAATAAATAATTTATAGGGTCCTATAGTCATCCTGGCAATGCTGCAGTTCTTTGTAGCTTAAATAGCCTACTAAAGCCTTCATACTGACTTTTGGTAATTTGCAAATGCAGCAAACTTATTTAAGCACGTGCCCCAGTGAATAAGGTCTAGTGACGCCCCTGCCTGCCTGTATGACCCCAATGACACGAATGCTCGTCTACCTGCCTGTATGACACGAATGCTCGTCTACCTGCCTGTATGACACTAATGACACGAATGCTCGTCTACCTGCCTGTATGACACGAATGCTCGTCTACCTGCCTGTATGACCCCAATGACACGAATGCTCGTCTACCTGCCTGTATGACACGAATGCTCGTCTACCTGCCTGTATGACCCCAATGACACGAATGCTCGTCTACCTGCCTGTATGACACGAATGCTCGTCTACCTGCCTGTATGACACGAATGCTCGTCTACCTGCCTGTATGACACGAATGCTCGTCTACCTGCCTGTATGACACGAATGACACGAATGCTCGTCTACCTGCCTGTATGACACGAATGCTCGTCTACCTGCCTGTATGACCCCAATGACACGAATGCTCGTCTACCTGCCTGAATGACCCCAACGAGCCATTTGTTGTTGCTGTTTTTTTATACTACAGTTTGAAATAGTTTCAAATGTGCTGTTTCTGTATCCTCTATCTGTCTCAAATGTGCTGTCTCTGTATCCTCTGTCTATGTCTTAAGTGTTGCTGGATGTTTGGTGTGGTTTTATTGTAATTTATTGTTGTCTGTGCTTAATGTACAATGTGGCTTCCTCGATTGCAACACAAATTCCCTTAACGGCATTTCACTAATTCAGATTCCTGATTTTGCATAAAGACATAAAAGCATAATAAAAGAGCATGTTTGGTGAGGTCTCTGGCCATGGTCCTGAAGGGCTTCGCGGAATTGTGCCGGAGTCGACTGCGCAGGCAGGAGTCGGGCAGTATTCCGCCATACACCCCTTTATTCTTTAACTATGGAAGGCGGGAGGCGTAAAGGGAGGTGGTGGGTTGCTAGCGGAGTAACACCGATGCTGCAACTTCGGCAGGTAGACTGCGAATAAGTAGCCTGGCTGACTGATGAAGGAGGCGTGGCAAATTCCGTCACGCTCCTCCCTAACTTCTGTTTGTAAACGCCATTTAAGGTTCTATTTATTTAGTCATCCATTTTAGATGCAGAGCCAGAGCTATACTGACTCAGTGCTATACTGAGTTCCTTTAAGCTATGTGCATCCATTGTGTTTATCCATTTTAGATGCAGAGCCAGCTTTCTATGTGAGGGAAGGATACTCCTTGCAGATGACATCTCAAGGTCTTCACAAATACAAGAGCCCTGTTACACTGCCATTCAGGATGCTAAGATATCATCAGTACTGGGAATAACACGCTACAAAAGTAATTACTGTAATATATTGCTTTTTGCTGTAATTAATGTAATATATTGCTTTTGGCTGTAATTATTGTAATATATGGCTTATTGCTGTATCACGGTAATGTAAGGCATTACCAAAAAGAAAACATTTTACTTGGTACAAACTTCAGTAACGCGAGTTACAGTGTATTTTAAACCGAAATTAACTGGTGTTTTGTTTTTAAGCAAATTCGCCAACAACACTGCAAAAACAGTAGAGTAGAAAAAATCTGGTTACTGGTTGAAGATGACTGTGGCAGCTCGACGTCGGACTCTTCATTTGCGAGATGGACATAGGCCTACACTCATTATTTTCAGTTTGTCCGAGACAAGGATATGAAGGACATAATAGTTAAGTGCACTTTGTGTGCGAAATCGAAAGGTCTCTCTACCTTGTGAAATAGCACGTAAGGAATTTAATGGAGTGGTGCCACGCAAACATCTAGAGCGGTGCCATGCAAATCTTTTTGATTCTTGATAAATCATAAACTGTGCTCTTCTAGTGCATGGCAGCTTTGTGCTGTTAACTTGAATTACAGAGAATAAAGGGATAGAAATGCAAAAAAAATAAAAATGGTGTAGCTTGTCGTGTCTTCAGGCTGTATGTTACAATATAGTGTTGATTTAATGAGTAGGCCTAAAGTTTGACCAGACTTAGACCTTACACAATTCTGACTGTTCCTTGTATTGTGTCATGAGCCATCACTGCGCCCATAGACCTCTGAAGTTAGCCTACAAAAAAGAACCAAACCTGCCATCTTTGCCCATATAAGGAGATCCGGGTGTTAACTGAAGCCAACTACCTGTGGCAAGTTGCATTGCAAGTTAGCTCTGGGGTAGCAAAAATCTAAGTGTGCCGTCTTAACGTACCGGAGATCACAGGAGCCACTCGTAGGCAGAGGTCAAAAGTGTGTTGAGCAAAACGTCTGTATTTCAGACTACTTCTTCCCCGCGAGAGTTTAACAGGTGCGATATTTCAAAACCCCCATGTTATTTTCCCATAGGAAAAATCGTTAGATACCGGATCTCAAAGATGGCAGCTTTTTTGTAGGTGAACTTCAGAGATTTATTGCATTCTACTGGTGTTAGCCTTAAAGGGGAAATCCAGTGTAAAATGGATTTTGGATATGCTTAGCATGATAACGAGTTCGAATGTTTGTTGGGGAGCAAAAAAATGCGAATCCGATGCATTCTAAACTAGCCTGATTTTAGTCGATACTTCCAAAATGCTAACACTGGCAGCGATTAGGGGTTTACCATGGTAACCCAGCACGCGCGGTAGGGTGCATCAAATTTGAATGGGACATTTTTATTTTAAAATATCAATTTGGCTGGCATTGCATTTTGTTCCAATTAACATAAAAATGACTTTTGCACAGTTTTGAGTAATTCCATTGAGATTTAGGGGTGCCACCTAACACATGAACTTTGGCGAAATTTCGAAAAATGTGCAATTTTTAGTCTAATTGCCAAAATTTGACCTGGAAATGTTGAGTACAATGAACTTTTATACAGTAACATGTTCTATAGGGTTATCAAAGTAAAAGTTGTTTGTTTGCCCTTTGGGTAACTTGGGCATTTCTCAGAATTCAACTTTCAAGATTCTCCATTCACTGTCCTATAGACAAAATGAATGGAGGTCAATGGGACATGTTCACGTGGCCTTACCCTGAATTATGTGCAGCAGTGATGGATGTCGGACACACATATAAAATTTAATTGACTTTATTGTTAAACACAACAAACTGACAAACTTAAAAGAACAAACCCTCTCTAGTGGCTAACTCACTGACTAACAGGGCCTAATGGTTAGAGCTGACACTAACTAAACTCCGAACTTAACTGCTCAGTCTGTGCCAGAGTCTCTGCTCCACTGAGCAACATCACCAGGGAGAAAGAGAGAGGGAATGGAACCTGAACTCTGAACCTAGCCAGTGTGTCTCCCCCCAGATATGTCTCCCCCACCCGCCACCCAAGAGTAACCGTCCTATTCAGGGATTAGCTTGGGTTTGCAGCGGCAAAGGTTTGGCTGTTGGTTGCGGTCATGTTGAACTCACACACACACACACACACACACACACACAAACACACACACACAGACACACACACAGACACACACACACAGACACACACACACACACATACAGACACAGACAGACACACACACAGAGAGAGACATACACACAAAGACACAGACACACACACACACACACACACAAAGACACAGACACACACACGCACACATACAGACACACACAGAGAGAGAGACATACACACAAAGACACAGAGACACACACAAACACACACACACACAGACACACAAAGACACACACACACACACACAAAGACACAGACACACACACACACACATACAGACACAGACAGACACACACACAGAGAGAGACATACACACAAAGACACAGACACACACACAGGCACACACACACACACACACACACCCACACACAGACACACACACACACACAGACATACAGTACACACACACACACAGAGAGACACACACACAGAAACACACACACACACACAGACACACACACACACAAACACACACACACATGTTCTCCACAGCCAAAGAGATAAATAGAGAGAGAGAGAGAATAAGGGATACAAAGGAGAGAAGTAAGACACACCCAGAGAAAGCGGATGAAAAAAGGAGAGACAGGGCCAGATGTATGTTTTTGTGCCCACGTCAGGCATATTTCATTCGCAAAGTGCACGTAAAAGCATGGCGAGGTATGTACAAACAGGCCGCACTGAGGAAAAAGTGTAGACTGCCTGTCGTGGGAGCTGCAAATGGCTATTTGCGCTTTTCTGTGTCATGCATATGCATTCATAGGAGGGTCAGGGGTAAGTGGGAGTATCGCGCAAACACAGGAGACGACAAGTGCTAATAGCATTGATTAGGTATTCCGCCATATGTATGAAAACAGCGCATGTCTGTTTTGCGGTGAAAAAATTGCGCCTGTTAAAAGCAGGTGTAATCAAAATCGCGGTTGAATGCGTCAATTAGAGAAACTTTTAGAGACAGCTGAATAAGTATTCAGAGCATCAGTTTTCTTCATTGTGCAATAAATAGTTCAAGTATTTTTAAGTAGATTAGTAGAACTACTAGGCCTACTCTGTATGTCGCTGCTCGTTGACATCTTATTATCATGTATGATCGCTAAAGTTTGATTCTTTTTAATGTTGCAATTGGTTAACTATTCAACTGCGCTTGTGGTTCAGCTGTGGGCACGCAATTAGCTTTGCAGAGGGGGCGGGGAAACAACTACAGATATGATAGTAATATGTAATAACACATCCAACACAGATCAAGATCACCTCAAACAGAAAGATCACCTCAGTTTTCTTGAGCTGTAGTATTGTTTACCTCAGATCTCCATTGCGACCATTGAGCACTGTTAACCACTTTATCCAACAAAAACAGATGTGCGGTGGCACCCCTAAATCATAATGTACTGGAAAAATATTTTGCATGTGTTGTTTCTATATATATTGGAACACTTTTAGCACCCAGCCATATCAAAATTCAAGAATTGTGTTTTTTGATGCACCCTAACGCGCGGCCATATTGGCGGTACTCGGTGAATGAAGTACAATGGAGTATTATGCACTTTGGATATCTTACGTGACTGTAGCCGTGTCTAAACAACAGAAAAGCTCATCAAAATGCGTCTAATGCAAAGGCATATAGGGCAGGACTTCCGTCAAAAACACGCAAAATCTGTGTTTCAATCTGTGTTTCCCCCGATTAAACCGGTTTTGAAATTACAGCACATTTCTACATGGTCTTTGGCACAGTGCTTAAACTGTGCTTTTTGCTACATGGCATCTGCACATACGCAAGAGCAGGTTACTTCAAGTCACAAATGCAGAGGAGTATGAGGCACATTCTTCATCCAATGGTTCAGTGACTTAAGTGAATAAAATAATTCATAGTTTTTTACATATTTTGTTTATTAGGCTATGTCACTCAAAATATGTCACTTAGTACATTCTTGTAAATTGCTAAGCCACCCCACCATCATGATTTTTATATTGCTAGATACCAGCCAATCGCATCTAAAAACTCAGTTATTTCTACTGGCATGCTTCCTGGTGATTAATGCAAAAACTCAAATTATTTTTCCTTGATATAAAGGCTGATACAAGAGACATATGCAAGTATTATTACATTATACTTTTTCAGATGGATTAAAATCCCTGACAAGTCCTGAAAAATCCAACAAAAACAAGATATAGGATGTATAGCTGGCCCTTATGATGATTAGGTCTCTTATGTCTCTTATGATGACAAATCACACTGCCTAGATCTCTTATGATGACAAATCACACTGCCTAGGTTTCTCAGGGTTAATGACAAATCACACTGCCTACATCTCTTATGATGACAAATCACACTGCCTAGGTTTCTCAGGGTTAATGACAAATCACACTGCCTAGGTTTCTCAGGGTTAATGACATCACACTGCCTAGATCTCTTATAATGACAAATCACACTGCCTAGGTCTCTTATGACAAATCACACTGCCTAGGTTTCTAATCACACTGCCTAGGTCTCAAAGGATTAATGACAAATCACACTGCCTAGGTCTCTTATGACAAATCACACTGCCTAGGTCTCTAAGGATTAATGCTTCTTTACATAAAACTTGCCAGAAGTCATTATTTAAGGGGTTATTTCTCTAAATGTTCTGAGATACCAACCTTTTTAGGTGGCCAGGGGGCCCTTTTCATGTCTGTCTCCAGGGGCACAAAAGGGTTCAATTTATGTTCTACAGCAGTATGCAAGCAATTCAATTTGAAAATGGTTCAATATGTTACAAAATACGTTACTAAATGTATATTGTACACAGCTAAAAAATAATCAAATGTTTTTAAATAGGTCAACCTACACTAAATTATGTGCTGTAGGTTATTATTAAGTATGCTATTTGTATAAATTAGAATGAAATAAAGTAATTGCTTGGAAAATTATTCCTTCACTAAATACATTTATACTGTGTATATAGACACATTTCAAAGCATGTTTTTCACTGTAGAAATGTCAAATGTGATAATGATTTACATACGAGTCATTCCGTGTCAAATCAGACAAAATCCAGGAAAATAGTTGCAGCATCGACTCCGATTTTCTACACGTTGTGTTTGTCTACACAATGTTTAGGTTCCATAACTAAGACCTCTAAAATATTTTTGTTCAATTCTATTGTTCTAAAAGGCCTTATCTTGGAGGCCATGTTTGGACATTCATATCAAAGATTCAGAGCTCTGTTCTAGAATCTTTGATTCATATCTTTAAAAGTATTGTTCCTAGCCAGAGCCAAACTTTGTAGAATGAAAGACAGTCATTAGTAAGATTCAGTCATTACAAGTTTGTACCACATTCTCATTGGTTTTAGAAGTCCCTAGTTTCAGAAAAAACATGCAAAAAAGTGATATTGAGGCTCTCAAAGCTCCTTTATTGTGCCAACCTGCCAATGATCAGTATTTTCTCTAGAAATATAATCCTTTGTTAATGTTGTCCCAAAATGTGAAGTCTCCAAAACAAAAGGCCATGACCATAATAAGTATAAAACAAGGCGTGTTTGTCATTTTCATGCAACTGAAATAGTATGTGGGGTAGCTAGTAGGACCATAAAGAAAGTACATAATTTGATATATTTGGCATCCTTTTCATTTTCAAGATATTAGGAATGTCTTTTTCATTTTGAAATATGGGAAGTAAAATATAGCCATTCCGTTCCATTCAACTATCAGATTCCTTGTAAAAGGAGCAAAATGCTATGCTGTGTTTCACCTGAGGGGGCGCTAAAGTATTGTTTGTTGTAAATGTTTATTTTGGTGTTCCCAAAACACCTGTGACTACATGCATTTATTTTGTGAATGTGACTTGGTACAATATTGGTACTTTACACACTAAATATCCACTTAGTTATTTCCACATAGATTTTTATGGTCTCACTCAAATTGTGGGAAAACATTTAAAAATGGATGTTTTTGAAGAGGAAATGGTGACTGATACCAAATGAAAAAAAAACTATTTTTTAATATCCTCAACATCACACTTAATGCACATTTTTTCCAAAATCTAGGGTCCTTTTGAAAGTCAGGAGACATTTAGTACAGACTTTATAATTGCACATACTTATTATGAGTTGATCTTCCACCCTAGAAAATTTCAGGAGGCTTTGTCAAGGTATTAATGCCCAAACATGGCATGTGTTTTTCAAACTATGAAATAATTCAAGGTCTGAAAAAGATATGAAGACAAAAGATTTGCACATAAATATTTCACAGGCCTTGGTTTTAGGACCCATTGATGATCTAGACAATGTTTAAACAAAATCTGAGACGGTGCAGCAACAACCTTATCTGATTTGACACTGAATGACTCCTATATGTGTGTGTGTGTGTGTGACACGGAATGACTCGTATGCCAGTTGGCGTACTATGGTACTGCCACTTTTATTCCCCCACTTCAAGCACTGAACATAGCTGCATTCAAAGAGTTAAACGTTGTCCATAGCCGAAAGGCAAAGGAAAAAGGTAAACACTTAAAAAAGGAGCCTGACCATGAACCTAACCCATTCACTTGAGTCATGCTGAATAGAAAACAAGAGAACATTACTGTGTTGAGCAACAGACCGATGTCAAATGGGCCAACAATCAATACTGCCCAAAAAAGTCACTAAAAAAAAAACACGCAAAGAGTAAAAATTTTACAAAAGACACGTGGCCAAACTGAACAGCAGTCCTATTCTACTCTTTCCATTAACTACAGTTAGCGCTGACTGACTAGAGATAACACGATGCTGTGTGAGAGCCAGCTAGTGCAGAAGTAACCGCTGAGATGGACAGCACTCACAGAGAGATGCAGGACCAAACGAGGGGACAGAAAAGCACCCACAGAGAGATGTAGGACCAAACGAGGGGACAGAAAAGCACTCACAGAGAGATGTAGGACCAAACGAGGGGACAGAAATAACCGCTGAGATGGATAGCACACACACAGATATGTAGGACCAGACCAGGGGACAGTTATCAAGACAAAGGACTACATTTCTGTCAGGACATCGGCTTACACTGTGTATATAAATATGAACATGCCACATATAACATGCTGTTGGCAAAATCATTTGTCTTTTTCCATGTTTTTCTGACATTAGCAATGTCTCTTGTGCTATGTTAAAAGCATGTGAATCCCCCTGCCCCCCTCCAACAAAACAGTGCCCCCCCTGGAAATCCCTAATGCCCCCCCTGGAAATCCCCAATGCCCCTTCTGCCATGGAGCTCTGTAGCCTCAGCCTCGGCCGGAATGAAGAAAGACAAAAATGTGGCAAACAAAAACACAGTTCAGATTTGAACAATCCTTTTCTACCAACACACACAATGCATAGTTAACGTAGTATAGTTCAGATTTGCATACTCCTTTTCTCCCAATACACACCAACACACACAATGCGTGTAATTAACGTAGTTCAGATTTGCATAGGCCTACTCCTTTTCTCCCAACACACACGGTGCGTGTAGTTAACGTAGTATAGATCAGATTTGCACTCCTTTTCTCTCAACACACACCAACACACACGACACATGTAGTTAACGTAGTACTGTATAGTTCAGATTTGATTCTCCCAACACACACAATGCGTGCAGTTAACATAGTATAGTTCAATTTTTGTGGCTCTCTTGGCAAAGGCTATACAGAAACACATATTTTTTGTTGAAGCTAAGATTTCCACAAAATATAATAATTAAAAAAAAAAAACACTGAACATATTTTCTTTCATCATTCACAAAAATAAAATGGAAAAAAATCCTCAACAGCAACTAACTCTGTGCACCTTCAGAAACCCCTGGCAACAGTCCTCTGTGCACCTCCATGCAAACAGACCCCAAAATACAAAACATCTGACATCTCTTGCAAACACACCTCCATGCATGGAAACCCCAAAATACAAAACATCTGACATCTCTTGCAAACACACCTCCATGCATGGAGACCCCATATGTATGTAGTTGTAGTACGTGTAACGTGTATGTGTGTGTGTGTGATGTCTCAGGAACAAAATGGCCCGCAGGGTCTGTTCAACAAGCCTTTAAAGTTCAGTCTTCAAATAAAACATTCACCCTCAGAGTCCACAAGAGGGGGGTATCGGTGCATGAACTTGCCCCACATTCGCTTTCGCCCTGGGACCGCACCCAATCACCCGACCAAATCGGTGTCTTTTACACACTGCTTAGGTTCAAATGAAAATGCCGAAGGACAAATACAATCCCATACATGACAGCAAAGACTTCTTTAAAACTCATATCAGAACAGGCAATATGCACTTGTGTATGGTATCTTTTGCTTGAACACATACACTCTCTCTCTCTCTCTCACACACACACAGTATGGGGAACATGCAGCATATATATGCTGTGTGTGTGTGTGTGTATGTGTGCGTGCGCATGTGTGTGTCCCTTCAGAAAATGAAAATATGTTATGTGATTATATTGAAGATAAATCTGTCTAAATGTGTCTATATCTATATAAATGTGTCTGTATCTGTCTAAATGTGTCTGTATCTGTCTAAATGTGTCTGTATCTATATAAATGTGTCTGTATCTATATAAATGTTTCCTCAAAGGTGTTGTGAAGTGAGTAATAAGGGAAAGATTCCCACTAATAATGATGACATCAGTATTTTCAGGACCACAAGGAAAACAACTTTCTGGGTTTAATATTCCTATTATTCGCTATTGCACCACATGGTTGCAGCCTACATTAGCATACTTTTCATATTAATTAAGGTTTTATGAAGTGTTACATTTTGTACTTATACAATACACAAAAGTTCACAATAGGATTTATTCCTGTGTTGTCCAAGTAGGCCTACTCGGCCAGATTAACTCTGGTCTTGTAGCCTATTCTGCGTTTATTTAACATGAATAGACATTGGTATTTTTAACAGTCTTTATTTTACGGGGCAGTCGCGGCTTGTGTCTGAATACAATTGTTGTTGGCACATTTAAAAGAGAGATTAGCGATTTTGTGTAAGGCGCACTCTCAAGACTTGGCTTAACGGGCTCTGGAGATCTCGTTTAAGTCACTCTCGTAAGCTCTCTGAGAGAGTTCACGGACAGGTCGAGCTATTTGGGTTATGCAAACCGGAGAGATTGCGAGAACCCGGCCCTGGCTCCCTGCTTTCTTCTGGGAACCAAGGTGAAATATTCTCCCCGGTCTCTGCCCGTGTCCTCTGCCCTACTCCTACTAAAACCCCAAGTCTCAATACGCTTTTGCGCATTCACCTCGATGCCGCCTGTGCTGGAACAGGCAGGACGATACCACAGAGTAAGCAATACAATGTGGCAACAATGAAGACAGATCAAATGGTAACGAAAATATGGTTATATCTAACATTTAGTTTTTTCATTCTTCAATGTTATGCATCTTAATTTCCACTTTCATCCTTGACACCTAGGCTACACTTATTAAATTAGGCCTACCGACCAAAAATAATGTTTAATGGGCACACTCTATCACCAAGATATTCACAACAAAAGATAATAACGACTTGACCCTAAACAGATAATAAATACACCCATATCTGAGTAAATTTATAATATGCTGAAGACTGAGAACCGTGAAGCATGCAAGGCTATATCTGATTAATAACCATTATTTTTGGTCCTTTCGCATCTCCCTAATGACCACCATTGTCCGCTTGCAGCCTTGTGTTACTTATTATTTAGCCTGCAAAAAATAGAAAGAAAAAATGAATTGTTAGTAGTTTCAGCCAGACCTAGTCCTACCTTTATTCTTTATGTTACTCTAACGTGACAAGAAATGTCACTAGATCTGCTCCAAAATGTTTGTCAGTATTTGTATTGCCGTTTGTTCAATCTAATGTCCACCCGGCGAGTTGTTTACTCTTATTCTCCGATACAAAAATCAATGGAAATCAACAGTCTATAAACCTCTGTTAGCCTATATCTTAATTAAGCCTTTCATTTATTTATTTGCTTTGACAAGTAAGCTACCCCCATATAGCATGTGCCTTGGTCGCATTTCAAATCGTCACGTAGTCTCCTCTTGTTAGTTCTGAATGAAAGAAGAGCAGGCAAAAAATCGGTTGGGAGTCCAACAGGCCATTCAGCAAACACCTGGTCAAACACGGCTGGGCTCGCGAGTCGCATTCCAATCGGGTGCAATTAGTCACGAGAAGCGGTGGCGGCCAGCACCATACATCTGGCAGCTTAAGGTTCGGGAGAGACGCCTTAATTAGGCAGAAATGGTCATTTTCCATCTGACCCACCAAGACCTTTGGCCGGCTGTTTGACATTATTACCTTCTTCGTAATTAAAACGTGTGAACACTTATAAGCGACTCTCGGCTCTTATGGTGGGCCCTGCCGATAAGTGTTGTCAGATATGAAGAGGTAGTTATGTGCGGTTGTAACGCTATTCTCTCACATGGATTCATTGTATGGGCATCGAACAGATAGTCTAACGCACCAGCAGTAGAGATCAGTTATTCTCGGAGAATGGTTTCAGCCCAAATCCATGAAATCCTGTTATGTAGGCCTAGATTTACTGTAGCCTACCGTAACCCACATGTCTACAAAGAACAACATAATTCTTGACGTTATTGTGTCATACGTTTTTTTGGAGACTGGGAGCTTTTGCAAAAGAAATGGGTGACTCGACTCTGATGCAGCGTGACGGTTCTGACCTCTCCCGGTCACATGCCTCCCTGGTCGCGGATGCTGTAGTGTTACATCTCTCTCCCGCAGCTGGGCGGCATGTATGGGAGAGGCGGCACCCCGTCAGGATCTTACAATTTTCACACACGGCGGTTCCCACTTCTTGGACAAAATCGCGGAGGGAGGTATAGGCCATTAGCCGAGCGGGTGAACACGGCCATTGTTTCTTCCCCTCTTAAACGGGTCTTTTTACGCTGATGTAGGTGCGTCTGTCTCTCACACACGAATACCCGTGCCAGTTGCCTGACTCGATCAGGCCGTAACGTGGTCTCTTCACTTGGGTCCGTTGTCTATCGCAAGAAAATAGATAGGCAGCAATCAGATAGGTTATCAGGTTTAGGTTGGCTGTTGCCTTCTATATTTCAGCGGCTCAGCACAGTTATAGATCTATTTATTTAACGTGTTAGACCTGTAGACTAGGCTAGCCTACTTATTAGTTTTCAGAAATCAGCCAACAATGCAGCGCGACCTGCGCAATACTGAATCGTAGACTACTTATTCGATTATCATGTCTGCAATATATTAAGATTAAATTAACATGCGAGCCCTGGGCTATTAGAAATTCACTGCACGTTATGTATGAAAACCTATCCACATATTATGTCCTGACAGGTGTTCGTGTATTTCTGAATGAGTCATGAGTGTTTTCATCTAGTTCCAGGCTATCCTAAAGTAACGGTTTTAACGTCGTCGCTCAACTGACCGGACGGTGGCGACACCCACAAACAACCTCGCACTTGACATTCTGCAGCCAGACATTCGTTTACGTTTATATTCCAAATCAGTTAGAAAAAGTCCTAGTAACCTACTTATCACCCAGCCCTAAATAGACATAGGTTAGGCCTACTATTCGCGGTTTTCCTATTGTAGCCTTCTCATGTAAATAATAGTGAAAGTAATATAGGCTAAACAAACAAACAAAACACATCTGAATATCGTTACTAGGCATGAATCACAACGACTACAAAATGCAATAAATTAGTAGGCCTATAATTACACGGACAACTCTGTGATTGTGACCTAGGCTAAAATAACGGTGTCCCGTGCTGTCCCAAGGCTCGTTTCAAATCGCTTTGCGCGCGCGCTGATGAAGGGAAATGTACATGATATCAATTATTCCCGTTTGTGTTTTAAAATTACACAGGCTTTGATCTGCATGAGAATACGATAGCGAGGAAGTCTCTCTTTCAGGAGACAGATTTTGTTGTGTCAGATATTATTTGCGTCGGTGGCATCTGTGCAGCCAGCAATGTCCCGGAAAAAAAGCCAATGAGAGCGCTGGATTTGGTGACGTGACCGCCGCTGGTGCCCTCTCGATGACTTCCTGTCCTGAAGCAGCCTGACCTCTGCATGAACTCGGGTTACAAGCTTGAGCTGATGCATGACGCCCGCGGCCCGCGCATCCAGCGCGCAGTGTGTTTCGCGTTAAGGTGTTCATTTGCCAAGGACTAGGGACAGACTGCCTAGCATGTAGCCTAGTGTTTTTTATTTTAACAGTTTTGAGAATTTTCAAGTGATCTCTAGGGACATGTTTAAAACGTTTTAACCAGACACGTTTGAATGGAAAGCGAGCCTAGCCTACAACAGACTGTTGTCAGTGATTATGATGTCCAGTTGGCCTTCAGGTGTAGTGAAATGGTGCATCGCATTTAGACTGTATAATTAGACTAATTACATTTTGTAAGATGGTATTGCAAGAGACATTAAACATATAGCGAATTCTAATTTAAGATGATGCCTCCTGAGTAGACGGATAGCATATCCATGTCTTACCTTTAGCTTTTTAGCCTACTGAGTAACGTGACTTTCGAGTCCATATCAAGACGTGTTTCCTCGTTTCTTAGCCGATCAAGGCGTTGTAGGTCAATTCCGCGAAGTCTGGGGCAACGACACTGTCAAAGGCCCTGAATACAGCTACCTTTGGCCGTTAATTGACCTATGGAAGCCAGCCTAATATTTTTAGGGAGGAGGACTTTTGGGAGACACTCAAAATATAGTCGGCTAAATGCTCGTTCTCTTAGAGTTGGAAAGTTTAATGACACACCCGCGGATGTACCGCTATCCTCAATGTAGCCTAACATTTGCAAGGAATCACAATCTAATTGTAATCTAGCCTACACTGGGACGGCCCGAGGCTATTCCATACGTATTTGAGCACCGCCAGGTCAGAAGTTCAGAGCAACCCCGTGTGATTAAGGTCGCTGATGTCGGATTACATGTATTTTTAAAATGGCAGGAGAAAGCGGAATGCTCACATGTTTAGCTGGATTGAACCTAAGAACACTGGTTCGGGGATTTCCGTGAGCTAAGGTTAATTTAATTGATGAACGCCTAAGTGGCTGCAAGAAAACTATTTACTGATCTGATTAGTGTGTCGGGCATAATGAAATAGAGGTTTTGTTAATGTTTAAAACGGAATGATAAATAAAGAAATAAGTTGGTTTCATGCAGCACAATTAGGCAACATATTTTTTACATTCACACGCATGCTTTTATAGCCAACCAGACCCACGACATTTAGCCTAAGTGTTTATTTATCATAAAATAAAAGGCATTTTTATCTGAATTAGTAAACATCTATTTTTTTCTACCTTTAATTATATCTATTTTGTCCACGTTTAATTAATTGTATAAGAGACCGTCATAACTTGTATTCAGTGTCTACATGGGCTACGTGATCATTTCGAATTAAATAAATTCATTTTGGTCGAATTTCTACGTTTCCTTTTATATTAATCGCTAAGTTTATACTCTCGTTGTGCATGATCTATTGGAGTTCTGACAGGAGGTTGATTTATACCTTCTTCATATTAGAGCTTTACATCTTACCTTATGATGGCGTGCAGTCATATTACAAGTAGCTTAATACACATTTCCCAAAGAGGAGCCGAAATTTTTTTTTGGAAAGCACAGTAGCCTACAGCATGGCATTCCGGGATAAATTAAATAAAATGAAAGCATTCATAGGGCCCTATGGGTGCCCGCCGCAAATTGATATAGCCTACACAGTTTAAAGAATTAAATTCGGCAATATTTGCTTTGAGTATCTTATAACTTACATGTTAAAATGGGATGGGCTACATGTAGTGTCCATATTACGAAGACAGTTTAATAAACTCTTAAACGCCCAATAATAATTAAAAAAGACTACAAACCGGACAATGATGGGGTAAATTATACATGCATATTTGTATCTGTCCTTTAAAAACATTTAATAGGCTACACAATAGTCTAATAGTTAAATATGTATTAACATGCTTTTGGTGAGAATAAATTAATCGAATGATGGGCTACAACGTGAAAGGAAATAGACAGTATAGGCTTTTCGACATAATTTCGAACCTATTCCAAAAATAAGTGGGTCCTAAAAATAACAATTTCCTTGTTGTCTAAAGCGCCTGCAATGACATCCTTGTCTGTTCAAACGGAAAGAGAAACTAATCGCAGATGGCCTATATAGTCTTTTTAATTCTTAAACACAAGCTATAGGCCTATGGCCCTTCTTATCGTTATAACAACTCAATAATAATAATAGGCTAATAATTACAACAATAATAGGCATAACAGTAGCCTAATATTTCATAATAATAAGAACAAAAATATGCATTTATTATTTATTATTATTATTATTAATATTATTATTATTATTATTATTATTAGGCCTATTCGGTTATTATTGTTATTATGAATACAAATTGGTATAGAAGCTAGGTTAGAATTGAATAGGCTACTAAATTTATAGTAGCCTAATCCTAGTCTAGGCATGAGAGCAGTAGGCCTAGAAATTAAAACGTGCGTTTGCATGCTGCATATTGTGCAGTGTTGTACAGTACGATAATAGGCCTAGCTTCCTCCAAAGGCACGAGCGAGAGTGGAATATGTCGGTGGACAATATGTTATAGCCTAACCACGGCAGTGGTTCGGCCATCGGCCGTATAGCCTATTGCCCCTGCTCTGTGATTTAAACAAAATAGCCTTGGCAAAATAAGCAAGGAAAGAAAGCCACTTCCACCATAAACACATGTAAAGGCATAACAGTTTCATCATAGGCTACATGTTGCGATTGTAAATAGGACTCACACGAGTGAAGTTTAAAAGACATGCCGGTTTTGGCCCATAGGTTAGGCCTACCCTATTTAATTTAACCTATTCCAAACAGAATCCCATTGACGCCAGCTAAAAGGAGACGCTGCTTTGAGAAATTCTCGCGATGTCAGTGGTGGATGTTGCTCAGCAACATCAGTACACAAAGCAACACAAAGTGGTTCAATAACAGCGCTCTGCTCGGTGTTGCTATTTAGGTAACTTTGTAGTCCATTGATGGTGTTTCATTGTTTAATGAAATAATCTATTGCTACATTGCGATATTAAGTTACCATGTCTTTCAAAGGCATAAGAGGTTGCAATAGTAGAGTGTCGAAAGAGGATCAAGAGTTCTACGACTTGAGACAGAGGGCAGCGGAATATTATAGAGCAAACTCGGTTCCGCAGAATATAGAGGGTGTCTTGAATCAGATGTTCCTGGAAAAGCCTGATGATATTTACGGTTATCTGGTACGTCCAGGCATTTCAATTGCCCTATGTTTTGTCAGAGGCGATGTTGATTACCCAGAAATTAGATTATAATGAGTGATGACACTTTGTAGGTAGGCTACACATGAATATCTAGGCTACGGTAGCCTAAACATTTGATTTCTGCATTATAGTTCGTTTGTGAGCCTATGCCTATGTGTAGACTAGCCTACTTAGACTGATATTATAATAGGTGATTAAGTGTTGACATCAAGATTGTTTCTTTAAAATAATCCTTACTTTTTATAATGGCTAAATTATAAAAGTATATGTCTATTTAGCCGAATAAAGTTGAGGTAGGCTACATTTTGTCAAATAGCATGCTTCACAACTAATTTATGCGTGCAGGCAAATTACTTCTCACAACATTCCGCAAAGGCCGTAATATGCAGAACGGAGGGGAAGGAAGTCTATGACGGGAATGGACAAATCTCAGCCCAGGCAGACGTGTATTGTATAATCAGAAATGAAGAGAAGGTAAGCCCTAGTGGCAGATTGATGGCACGGATACAGTAGCCTAGCTGTTGGAAGTTGAGTGTTCTTATCTGTGACAATCAGCCCATATATGTCCTGTGAACATGTGCTCTATGGTTGCTTTAATATATGTTATTGTGTTTAATAATTTACATTAATTGGAAAACACTAGGCTACAACCCAAACTAAAAAAAAAACAGTTCCTTTTCACATGCATTACTCAATGGATTGCAATGGATGCTTCCCAGGCAGTAGGCTAGTGTTTCATGTACAAGTCACAATCCATTTGTCAGTGCTGTCAGCTAAGCTGCTTGATATGAGTACGAGAGGACTAATGGTAGTGATGTTATGATGTTATTAGATAAACATTACACCCTGTTCCGGGGCCTGGTGTGAGACGTAACGAGAGGAGGCATGGGGAACTGGGGGGGAGGAGAGGGGGGTCATGAACAGAGGGAAACCTGTGAACTTTGACCTCTTTCCCCTTTGGACTATACAGTAGAATGAGGTTGATGGATCCCATGTGACATGACGTGAGGAGTCCGGGGCAGCTCCTGGATAGCCATGGCAACGGGAACCGTCCAGTGCTTTGGGTTGATGAACTCATTCAGGAATTGTTGTTAGCACGGAGAGTTGTTTTTCCTGTGAAATCATTTGAACAGAGATTCTCTTTTATGCTGCCACCCTCCCAGCCCCTGTGCCCACCGCCCCTCCATGCCCACCGCCCCTCCATGCCCTGCTTCTGCCCGCGTTGGGGCAGCAGGGAGGCGAGAAGGCTTTAGCGGTCTTTAGGCTGGTGCTGTTGGATTAGAGCTCTGTTCATTTGGCTGATACCAGAGAGATGGGCTGCAGCTAATCCAGACTGATGGCGAACAGCAAGGGAAGCAGACAGGCCCACAGGAGACAGACACACACACACGCACACGCAAACACACACACTCACACACACACACACACACAGACAGACAGACAGATAGAGGTGGGGGAGGGTGTGAGGGAGAGAAATGAAGAGAGAGTGAGAAAGAGAACAAGAGATGGAGAGAATGAGGGAGCTAAAGAGGTGAAGACGCAGAGAGAGCGCAGAGGTAGAGAGAGAGAGCGAGAGTGCAAAGGAAGAGAGGGAGAGAGAGAGAGAGAGAGCGCAGAAGTAGGGAGAGGGAGAGAGAGAGCGCGGAGGTAGAGAGAAGGAGAGAGAGAGCGCGGAGATAGAGGGAAGGAGAGAGAGCGCGCGGAGGTAGAGAGAAGGAGGAGTGTGAAAGATAACTCAGCCTCTCCATGCTGGGGCTGGAATGCTGTGGCGCAGCGCGCGGGTCAGGCAGAGGTGAGTGGGTCACGACCGTGCCAACTCGCTCAGCTGACCGCCAGCCATCGCCCTGCCCCCTCAGAGGGGCACAATGATCGTCTGAATCTGCCCCCTCAGTAGGGCACAATGATCGTCTGAATCTGCCCCCTCAGAAGGACACAATGATCGCCTGAATCGCGGGGCAACGCCAGGAAATGGGTTACAGACCAGCGCGCTTTTCTCTCTTCTGGTCAATCTCATTGGTCCAGTTGTCTGTGGAAATGTCTGGATTGAAATGTGTTTGATTAATGAGCCTGGGATCCTATTGATTCATCTTTCATTTCAGCACGTTATTCTAGAAGCAGCAGTAGTGTGTCTCGGCAGGGAGCTCTGGTGATTGCACTAGTACCCAGTTGAATGAGAGAAACGTGAGAGAGCAAAATAATCAACTAAAAGATTAGAAATAATGCTGTATGAAAGTGCACCACGAAAGCGTCCTATGCACAGACATATAAAAAGTTAACAGAATAATTGCTCTGCAAAATTCATAAGGGTTGAAGCCTCCTAATCTGTGCATGTTTAAGCAGTCGTTGATGTTTTCCTGACCTCTCCCCGAGGCACTCCTGCCCACTAAGTGAAGAATGTCTGAGTCACACACAGCCACCTGTCATCATAGTCCACCAGTTCACCAATCACAAGTGATACTTTCATTTTTATAAACCACAATGGAAGCGGTTGCTGCACCTATGAATAAAGTATAGCTTTACATTAATAACAAATTGACAGAGCATCAGCTAGCTGTATTCTGTGCTGAGTGATTCTCTTGCAGAGTGCTGTGAGTGGTGCTGATCAATAGGAAGTGATCCTTATAATCACCAGAGCCAGCGCCTTCCTCCTGATACAAACATATATTCCTCCTAGTGGATGCTGGGCTTTTCAACACTTCAGCACATAACTACAGTCATCAACCACCACAGTAGTTTGGAGTTATTCTAGATCGGAAACACTGCCACTGCCAGCAAATGATCTTTGCCCTGTTCCTGTAGAATTACATCCATATTTCCTAGTATTTCATTTCAAACAACAAAAAAAAACTGTGAGCCGGTCTTTTTAACCAACTCTTTCTGTTCTCTGACTATCAGGTAGTGTGGTCTGATATGACTACTGCCTGTATGTAGCAGGCTGACAGGTGTCAGTGCTCACATGTAAACACTCTGATCCTCTCGTCCTCCTCTCCATTCTCCTGCATGTGGGTGCCCCGGGCCCAGTGGGTGTCCAGTGGTGCCGTGCCCAGTCATGGTGAGCTGGCATCGGGCAGGACTGACCCGTCGGGGGTAGCAGAGGAAGGCTCCGCCCAGAGCCATGCACTCGAGACCGCCCTGAGCTGGATCAACCAGCCAATCAGCACCATGCTCCGGGGTCTCGACCCCAGCGACCAGACCACCATCGACAAGATACTGAGGTACATGTGCGACATTTAATAAATAATAACAAAGATACTGAGGTACACGTGCGACTTAATAATAAATAATAACAAAGATACTGAGGTACACGTGCGACTTAATAATAAATAACAACAAAGATACTGAGGTACACATGCGACATTTGATAAATAACAACGAAGATACTGCGGTACACGTGCGACATTTAATAAATAACAACAAAGATACTGCGTTACACGTGCGACATTTTATAAAAAACATCAATGATACTGAAGTACACATAGAACATTTAAGATTTAATATGTTTGCCTTTATTTGGATAGGATGTTGAAGAGTAACAGGAAGCGAGTGGAGATGGGGTAGGATTGGGAAATGACCGCCGTCACATGGTCATTAATAAGTAAGAGTTGAACTTTGGCAGTGCTGGCATGATGTTCCGATGTCATAATATGTTATATGAGTGCCAAGTGAGGGATGCAGTGGTGACCTCACCAGTGTCCATCAGCTCATGTGCTGTAACGTGTCGGGCGTCTTACTGGAGTCGCACCAGAGCCCAGCAGCAGAAGCCGTCGGACGAGAGACTCCGCACTCCGTTAGAGCCACACGGGCACTCGTCCAAGCCCTGGCATTAGCGCGGGCACTTCCGTGATGTGATCTTAGTGGCCTTGTGTGTCTGTGTCATCTCCTGGGTGGTGTGTGTTGGGTGTGTGTGTGTGGTATTCCAGGCATAGGTTCTCCCAGGTCCTAATGGAATGACCTCTTCCCTTCTGTGATTGGCTTAGGTGCCAGAACTGATCATGTGATCACATCCTGATCGTGTGTCACCCAGCAGTGAGAGGAGCAGAGTTGCCAGTTCTCAGGCACAGTGTCTGAATACATGCTTGGGACAAGCTGATTCAGGTGTGAAAATAGATCATTAATTATATAAAACAACAAGTTTCTGATAAACTCAGCCTCAGACCCTGCAGGAAATGGAATGAAGCCCTTAACCTCATTCACTTCCTTATGAAGACTGATTTTGCCCTATACAGAAACATGAATAAGTACATGCTTCCTTATGCAGACTGATTTTGCCCTATACAGAAACATGAATAAGTACATGCTTCCTTATGCAGACTGATTTTGCTCTATACAGAAACATGAATAAGTACATGCTTCCTTATGCAGACTGATTTTTCCCTATACAGAAACATGAAAAAGTACATGTTTGATAGTATGTGGGTGTGTGTGGTTCAGAGAGAGTTCAGCCTCAGATCAATGTTTGATCACATTGCAGCACTGAGTGAGGATAGTTTCAGAGCTAACCACAGCCTGCCACAGCAGATCATATCATCACTCTGTGTGTGTGTGTGTGCACGTGTGTGTGTGTGTGTGTGTGTGTGCCCGTGCTAGTAGTGTGCATGCTTGTTTTTGTGTTTCACATTTGGGCTAGTCTGTTGTGTTTTTATTCATGGAGCAGGATATCTCAGTCTAAGACAACGTAACAAGTCCTTAGAGGTTTTAGAAAGAAACTAGCAAAGGTCCGCGTTTTCCCCCAGAGGATGGGACGGCGTCGCCAGACTGAGCTGCCTTGGTGGGGTAGTGTGTTCAGGGGAACATCAAGACAGTCACAGGAGATGGAGGTGTCCGCTAAACGTGGAGCTGGCTGATGCAGTACAACATATTAATCCCTTACCAACACTGCTGGCCTGGGCTATCAGTTTATAGCCTTGAATACCATAACCAAAACCCAGTGGTTATACCGTACAGACATGCATGTTTACGCTTTTGCAATTTGTACTTAAGAATTTCAGTTTGTTTCTGATATAATGTTGGCTCTGCACACCGCTCCTGGTTTACATGTGTTATGTGTTTACATGTGTTTACATGTGTTATGTGTTTGCATGTGTTATGTGTTTACATGTGTTATGTGTTTACATGTGTTTACATGTGTTATGTGTTTACATGTGTTTACATGTGTTATGTGTTTACATGTGTTATGTGTTTACATGTGTTTACATGTGTTATGTGTTTACATGTGTTATGTGTTTACATGTGTTTACATGTGTTATGTGTTTACATGTGTTATGTGTTTACATGTGTTTACATGTGTTATGTGTTTACATGTGTTATGTGTTTACATGTGTTATGTGTTTACATGTGTTTACATGTGTTTACATGTGTTTACATGTGTTATGTGTTTGCTGGGGGATATTCCATCAACCTCGCTAATGAAGGCGGCGCTTAACAGAAATAGCCTGGCTTGAACTAGCGTAGACTTCCACTTGGGGCTGAAGCCGTTCCATTAACTCAAGTTAGCGGCATCTTGGTCTCGTTTATTCAAGCGAGGTTAAAGTCAGCTTCATCTCTGCTCGTGCATGAGGTAGAACAGTAGACCAAAACAGTAGATTGACGAAAAGAGGATATATGTCGTAAAATTAAGACAATACTAGACGATTTCTGTTCGATTTGGCAAGCGCCATCTAAAGGATTTTCATCGAAAGTCATGAAATTTAACATCGAGAGAAAAAAATAGATTGCCTACAGAAATGGGAGAATAATGAAAGCATACATTTAAAACCACAATGCTAATGGTTTTGAAATCAATTGCAAGTTTGATTGGCTTCACTCTTGAACACATAGGTCTACAGTCTATGCTTTAACAAAACGAGTGCATGAATAAATAGTATAAACTCAAAAACAACTTATGGATATGCATATAGATATTCAAAACTATCTATAGCCTAGCTTACGTTCTTAGATTAAAAGAGTTCATTCACTCCAAATTATTGTCTAGGTGTAGGTGGTCATAAAATAAATTAGTATCAACATAATAGGCTATTGTCTCCCATAAATCCCAAAGTGTTTTGAAATAAAATTATCTGAAATGCAATGGCTTTCAATTCAATTTAAGCCTAATATTTAATCTGTGTAGCACACAGTTGATTTGACATTCATGAACAATCGTCGACACATGAAGCAGTTTTAATTATTAGCTGCCTAGGCTACAGAATAATTATCCTTTGGCTTGCATCATATAATAGGCTATAGCCCACTGGCAAAGCTGTCACTGAACAGCCTACCAAATGTGCATGACCCTTTATCAGCAGTAGACATATGTCTTTCATCAAAGATTATAACTAAAAATGCCATTATCAAGGTGATAAACAATGTAGCCTTAATACTTCGTATGGGAAGCGAACCTGCGAACACGCAAGAATGTAAATCCTATCCTATGCCGTCTCGCTGCACGTTACACCACCACCGAACGTAAATGACGCAGAGTAGCACGATTCCTAGAACCACACGCATGTGAAGTTAAAACATTTTTAATCGTATAATCTTCATACATTCTTTGGAGCTAGTGAATGTGTAAATCCATGCTTGGTGCACTGTCGGAAAAAACATTTCTATAGGCTTCTATTTTTGAAGTAGTATGCTACAGGTGACGAGAGCACAGGTTGACGGAACCATCTTTTTGGACTCTTTTTTTTTGCAACACAGCTTAATTTAGCTTGAAAGTTAACCTGCTACGGAGCATGGTTACCAAGCTGGGATTCACATTATCCTCATTAATGGAACAGAATTCTCACTAAAATTAGCGAAATAAGCCAGGTTTGGCCTTTAGCGAGGTTGATGGAATACCCCCCTGGTTTACATGTGTTATGTGTTTACATGTGTTATGTGTTTACATGTGTTTACATGTGTTATGTGTTTACATGTGTTATGTGTTTGCTGGTTTACATGTGTTATGTGTTTACATGTGTTATGTGTTTACATGTGTTATGTGTTTACATGTGTTATGTGTTTGCTGGTTTACATGTGTTATGTGTTTACATGTGTTATGTGTTTACATGTGTTATGTGTTTACATGTGTTATGTGTTTGCTGGTTGGTCAGTGATTTCTTCTTGGCTCGCTTCCTGGAGAAGGAAGATGAGAAGAGGAAGGAGAGTGAGGCCGAGGAGCAGAAGTCGGCCGAGAGTACCCCGGAGCCGGCCCCCCCACCCCCACCCCAGCCTCCCACTAAAGACAAGAAGGGGGCAGACAAACCTATAAGTAAGTATAAGTATATATACTCTTTTAAGTAAGTGTAAGTATAGTATAAGTGTATATATACACTCTTAAGTAAGTATAAGTGGTTGAGCGCTGCTCTCCCATGCCCACATCCACGGCTGAAGTGCCCTTGAGCAAGGCACCACCCCTCACTGCTCCCCGAGCGCCACTGTAGCAAGGTAGCTCACTGCTCCCCGAGCGCCGCTGTAGCAAGGTAGCTCACTGCTCCCTGAGCGCCGCTGTAGCAAGGTAGCAAGGTAGCTCACTGCTCCCTGAGCGCCGCTGTAGCAAGGTAGCAAGGTAGCTCACTGCTCCGGGTTAGTTTGCAGAGACCAAATTCCTTGTCTACGCAAGTATACTTGGCCTATAAAACTGATTTACATTTACATGTGTTACATTCATTGTTGTCCTGCTGAGTGTGTGTCTGTGTCTGTGTCTGTGTGTGTGTGTGTGTGTGTGTGTGTGTGTGTGTGACCATCACATTGCCTCTGTTTCCTGTTAGCCGTTGTGACCCTTCCTGATGAGAAAAGAAGGTCGGGGGGGCTGATCATGAGATGCCTACATTCTGTAAAGCGCCATAATACATGTGTAGTGTTTTGGCGCTCTATAAGCACAATAAATTGAAATTGAAATTGAATTGAGATGCAGTGTAATAAAAAGACTAACAGGGAGCTACACTGGGTGGGGGGCGGGGCTACACTGGGTTGGGGGCGGGGCTACACTGGGTGGGGGGTGGGGTGGGGCTACACTAGGTGCGCAACTGAGCGCTCCGTTTGCATAACGTAAATTTAAAAAATAAAATAGTTTTAGAAGACTGGTCTAATTTTTTTTGTAAAGTACGCGCCACTATCGCATCTGGTGTAGTTCCATTGATTAGAGTTATTAGTTATTGTTGCAGCAGACCCAAAGCCAACGTAAAACATATTAAATACATATGAAAACACATATATGTAAACATATATATGCATTAGGGCAAAGGGATACATATGAACACATATACCAGTATGTAAACACATATGCATTAGGGCATATTAAATACATATATAGGGCAAAGACTAACGAAGCTAACATGTAAAACATATACATGTACACATAACACAGTACAAATATATACAGTATTATACAATATTGTTATTATATATAGGCCAAGAAGATGGTGGAGACACCCTCCTCCTCCCCCCCTCTCTCCTTTACTCTTTCTGACATCCTCTCTTCTCTTCCTCTCCACTCCTCTCCTCTCCTTTCTTCTCTTCTCCCCCTCTCCTCTCTTCCTCTCTTCTCCTCTCATCTCTTCTCTTCCTCTCTTCTCTTCTCCCCCTCTCCTCTTTACCTCTCCACTCCTCTCCCCCTCTCCTCTCTTCTTCTCTCCCCTCTCCACTCCTCTCCTCTCCTCCTCTCCTCTCTTCTCCTTTCCTTTCTCCCCCTCTCCACCTCTCCACTCCTCTCCCCCTCTCCTCTCTCCTCCTCTCCTCCCCCTCTCCTCTCTTCTCCTCTCCTCCCCCTCTCTTCCACTCTAGCTCACACGCTCCTCTCCTCCCCCAGGGAAGAAGAGTGTGTGTATGGAGCAGTGTCTGCCCCCAGCTGACCCCCCCCCGTGCCCCTCTCCTCCCCCAGGGAAGAAGAGTGTGTGTATGGAGCAGTGTCTGCCCCCAGCTGACCCCCCCGTGCCTGTGCTGCCAGGCTGCAACGCCGTGGGCGCCGTGTCTCTGGCCATCGCCAAGGCGACCGCCCGCTTACAGGGCACGCCCCTCTACCAGCACATACGGCTACTGAGGAGGGACCAGGTAACACACACACACACACACACACACACACACGTACACACCCACACACGTACACACACCCACACACTTGTACATGTACATGTACATGTACAGTACATGTACTACATGTGTGTACACGCACACACACACACACACACACATATATACACACACACACATGTACACACACACCAGAGGCGATTGCTCTAAGACTACAGGCTCAGCCTCCTAAAATATCACGGAAAATCGTGAAAATCTTTTTGATTGACAGCATATGTCGCGATCTGACAGGAAGTGGTTCAAGTTCAAGGCAGGGATGCGTTAACGTTAGTGTTGGCAGGTGAAGCCGAGAGACAAGGCAAGTTGCAGCTCAAATTCTCATAATTTGGGAGCAATTAGGGATGTAACGATTACCGGTATAATGGTAAACCGCGATAAAAATGTTGGCGATAATAATTATCGTTTTCATTTCAAATATCATGATTATCACTCTTGATTACCGCGGTGTGGAAACCGTGTGTTTAATCCTTCCCAGCTTCATCCAAGCCTGCTTTTGACATACAGTAGGCCTGGTACAATGGAACAAAACTGGTACCCTACTGATTCTGTTGTCTAATTGATGGTTTTAGCTACGATTCGGATTATAGGCTATACCTGATTTAACTTTTTCACTGCAAAACGTGCACTGTATCATGTAGCCACTCTGCGTCTTTTTATGTTCGCGTCAACATTAAATCCATTCCACTCACGTTATGAGGAGTTATACAGTAGCCTAAAGTTTTATTTTGAACGCTTACTTTGGTCTCACTCATTGCATCCAAATAACAGCAATAGCAAACTCCAAGTTATGGTAGGGTAAGTAAAGCTATAAGCACATAGCCAATTAAACATGAAGAAAAAAGTGAACGGGACACTTTTTGAAACTATTTCAGCTTGTGTAGGCCTATCAGTGCTTTCTGAACATATTGAACACACTTTTAGAAATACTGTGATAATACCGAAAACCGTGATAATTTCGGTCACTATAACCGTGAGGTTAAATTTTCATACCGTTACATCCCTAGGAGCAATACAGTCGGTTTCTATTTGTCTTTGTAAATAGCATACTGTAAATAAAACCGTAATGTGGAGTTACAGAGTTTGTGACTTGCTTTTGTTCCAGTTGTGTATTTAGGCTAAATTAGGTAGCGTGTGTAGGCTACATGCCATGTCTGCCATGCCAACTCTATAGCCTACTGTTTGGGATACTTTTTGCCCTCAAAGAACAATATAGCACCTTAACAATATTAATTTAATAATTTACCATTTTTATCAGAGCTTCCCCTGTTCCAAAGAGCAGCAATCGCCACTGACACACACACACATACACCCACTCACTTGTACATGTACATGTACTACATGTGTGTACACACACACCCACGCACACACACATACACACACACACACACATACATGTACACCCACACACACACACACACAC
Source organism: Alosa pseudoharengus (assembly GCF_046254945.1). Classification (NCBI taxonomy): domain Eukaryota; kingdom Metazoa; phylum Chordata; class Actinopteri; order Clupeiformes; family Clupeidae; genus Alosa; species Alosa pseudoharengus. Next base: position 35,837,312 of record NW_027468620.1, on the reverse strand, counting down.
ACACATACACCCACACACTTGTACATGTAAATGTACTACATGTGTGTACACACACACACGCACACACCCACCCACCCACATACAGTCACACACATATGTACACACACACACACATGCTTGACTCCCTCATTGTGTGTGTGTGTATTCATGTTTTTGTGTGTGTGTGTATTCATGTTTGTTTGTGTGTGTGTGTGTGTGTGCGCATGTTGTAGACAGCCGGTGACCTATACATCCCGTTTCCCATGGTGACTGTGTTAAGCTGTGGTAGAATGTCTCCGGGCAAACTCCACCTCCTGGAGGAAGTCATCGTTCTCCCTGCAGCTGGACAGAGAGTTAGAGAAGTATGTAACACACACACACACACACGCGCACACACACAGACACACACACGCACACACACACACGCGCGCACACTCACAGACACACACACGCGCACACACACACACACACACACACACACACACATACACATGCGCGTTCACACACACAGATACACACATGCGCGTTCACACACACACACACACGCACACGCACACGCACACATGCACACACACACACATGCGCGCGCACACAAACACACACAGACACACACACACACACACACACACTGTAGTCACTGGTCATGTGTATGTGTGTCCACACTACAGAAGATTGCCATGGTCCTTGATCTGCAGAAGGAAGTGAAGAGAATCTTGAACAGCACTTCAAAAACAGGGGTAAGGGACTTTCTCACACACACACACACACGCACACACACACATGTACACCCACACACACACATGCACACACACTTACAGGGGTAAGGGACTTTCACACATTCACTCATTCATTCAGTCATTTCATTCATTAATTTCCTCGGAAGTCGTACATGAAACAGCATGAGACAGATTTGTTCAAGATAGGTACACATACATGTAAACTACACATACATGTAAACTACACATACATGTAAACTACACATACATGTAAACTACACATACATGTAAACTACACATACATGTAAACTATGAGGGTCCTCTTGTTCCAGCGGAGCAGTTGTGTATTTGAGATAGCTGAACTGAAAACGTTTGACATATTAATTGTTACATAGCCATCCCTTGATGGGAGGCTGCAGCACACACACACACACACACACACACACACACACACACACACACACACACACACACACACACACACGGCTACTGCGATAGTACTTGTACTTATCCCCAAGCAGGAGGGAATCTGATGTAACCTTGTGTAAGCATTTCTTTGTCATTTCAAGAATGAGGATGAAATATCAGTAGGAAACAGAGATGTATGAGCACCGCACAGCAAGCATCTCTTCTCACACAGCAAGCGTGTGAGTAAGAACAACGTCAACTTTTGTATCTAAACTTTAATGCGCAGCCTACACATTTGGCCTTCAAAATCATATTTTTATGTCGTTTTACAGTAAGATACGTCAATGAGTGATGGGTAAGAGATTTTAAGGAATGTGTTCGTGGTGAAATACATAATTTAGTCATTTTTTAACCCTCTCTGCATTCAAATCACTATATCTCGACCCTCTCTGCATTCAAATCACTATATCTCGAAAGGCATAGGACTCTTTTCGTCGTGGCACGTCCCATATATAGAACATGGTATACTGGAGATGGAATTCTCCTTCTAGCTAAGTGTGTGTGTTGCTAAGTGGAGAAGTAACACGCTGATGTGTGATTGTACTCCTCTCTCCTCAAGTCATTTTGGATAAAAGCTAAATGAATACCGGCACATGTAAATGTGATGCCGTATATGTATAATACGAACAGACTTGTGGAAGTAGACCTGCATTTGATGGGTCTGTTTAGACCAGCGTTTCCCACTACTGGGTCGCAGAGACATGGCAGGTGGGGCGTGAACTGACGTGAAAAACAGAGTAGCCTGGGCCCAGGTAGCACCCGGTGCGCAATGGACGCACTGTGTTATTCATAGGGAAGCGCTTGTGTCAAGGCAGCTTAGTTAGTCCCTAACTCAATGAGATTTTGAACGAGGTTGTGAGAGTGGTGAATTTCATCAAGACCCGGCCCTTAAAAGCGCGTCTATTCTCCGCGCTTTGCGAGGAGATGGGAGCTGACCAAAAGGCTGTACTGTTTCACAGAGAGGCAATGTGGCTTTCCTGAGGTAAAGTGCTGTCGTGCGTGTTTTGAGCTCCGAGTCGCATCTTCTTGGAGGAAGAGCGCATGTTTGAATCTGCAAGCACGTTCACTAATGAACATTTCTTGCCGAAGCTGGCCTATCTTAGCAATATATTTGGAAAGCTCAATGAGTTAAATCTCCAGTTACAAGGCAAAGACAAGCACCTACCTCACCTAGCAGATAAGATTACTGCATTCACCAAAAAACTTGAGGTATGGGACAGGCATAATACTGTCGCGATCGAGGCGCCTGAGTGGAATCGCTGAAACGTCTGATTTGGGAGCCCCTCTTGTGATCCCATGTATTAAACAGTAGGCCTACATCACATCCCTGCAACGTTTATTTCAAAAATATTTCCCAACCAGCAGTGCTCAGTATGACTGGATTATGAATCCATTTAATGCAGCATGTTGGTATTTCATTGAATATATTGTATAATGCTGTAAAATATTGGCCTATGCTTCCTAATATGTTGCTGGAAACACAGAAATATGTGTGTTTCATTTACAATGGCACATTATGTATTTATTTATTATTATATCTGTAGCACCAGCTGATTTTAACTCTGCTGAAGAGGATATATTTAGAACTTGTCAAATTTATTGAAATAATGACAATTTTAAGCTTGACCTACAACTTTCTTAGAGCGATGAGGGACAGGTGGGGCTCGAAAATGCCCCCTTGATCAAAGTGGGGAATGAAAGAAAAAGTTTAAGAACCACTGGTTTAGACCATCCCAGTGTGGAAGTAGACCTGCATTTGATGGGTCTGTTTAGACCATCCCAGTGTGGCCGTGAGAGTGATTTAGCGATCGATGAACTAACAATTAGCTGCTGATGAAGTGTTAGCAGCTAATAGAGGCCTGGGCCCGGCCCACACACACACACACACACACACACTAGGGCAGCTCTAATCCCTTCTAACCCCCTGGCCAGACAGTGGCTCAGAGGCCCCGTCCACCTTCACCAGGGGCCTGCCATGACAGCTGGCCGAAGCCCCCGTCAGACATGTTGTGACACCAGTGCTGTGGTTTAGCCCCCGTCAGACATGTTGTGACACCAGTGCTGTGGTTTAGCTAAAGCACTGCACAGAGGGCAACCACTAATGTAGCCATGTTGTCAGAGAGAGAGAGAGAGAGAGAGAGACTTTAAGGTTCCTTTATTGACAGTCAAAAAAGGAAACCAGGTAACATTAAAACCAACCCATAATAAAACTCACACCACTGCCCGACTGCGGGTCTCACCCGCAGCTCTGGGAACCAGTCCAGCTCACCCGTGAACTCCATCGGGGACAGGAGACAATGTTTTGCATCCTCAGGGATAATCCTGTGAATGTCCGTCATCACCCTTGAAACGAGCCGGACTGAAAAAGTCCCCGTAAGTCCTGCCACCTCCTCTGCAGAGCGCCAGGAGTCCGCCAGCACTAAATCCTTGAGCTTCATGATTCCAGCCCGAAGAAAACCAGCCCTCAAAGTGGGGGACTGCAATACCACCACTGGTAGAGCTGCATTGTGGAAAAGTGGTTCCTCTCCCACCCACATACTGGGTACAATGACCCTTCCCTGAGTGCTAAACATTTTTCCAAGTCCTTGGCCCCAGCAGTGGCGCGACTGGCTGGGGCACCTGCACTGTACGCCGGCGACCCGGGTTCGATTCCCGCCCCGTGGTCCTTTCTGGATCCCACCCCGACTCTCTCTCCAACTCACTTCCTGTCAATCTCCACTGTCCTATCTAATTAAAGGCATAAAAGCCCAAAAAATATCAAATTAAAAAAAATTCCAAGTCCGTAGGACTGAGTGGTAGAAAGAGGTCAGCCCTGAAAGATCCCCCGAGTCCAGGTCCATCAAAAACAAATGCCTGTCCATCCCCAAGCCACCGGCTTGCCTCAACAAAGCACAAGCAATCTATGCCCAGCTGACCTCCGGGACGTACAGCAGTCTCTGGGCCGCCTGCAGCCGGAAAGCGTCCACTCCATATGTCCATGAGGCCTTGGCCCCCCTCCTGCAGCGGGAGGTATAACAGTGCTGCCCTGACCAAAAGAAGTCCACCATCATACGCTGGATCTCCACCACCAACTCCTTGGGTGGATCCAGAACAGACATCCGGTGCCACAGTGCCGAGGCAATGAGGTTATTCAGGACCAGAACTCTCCCCCTATATGACAGCTGAGGTAGCAACCATTTCCATCTAGACAACCGAGCACACAATTTATTAACTAACCCCTCCCAATTTTTCAGATAGATAGATAGATAGATAGATAGATAGATAGATAGATACTTACTTTACTTTACTTTACTTTACTTTACTTTACTTTACTTTACTTTTTCTTGATCCCCAGGGGGAAATTCAAGGGTCTCAGTAGCATACAGACATCACACACAACATGCACTTACAGCAGAAATGGTAAACATATAACTAAACTCCACTGTACAATAAAGACAGTAGAAGATAAGAAAACTAACAAAACTAAATACACTATATAAATTAAATTTAAAAAGTCCAATGTGCTTGAGGGTGATCAAGCATAAGACGCTTGTAGTGACAGGGCCGGGACTGGTAAGGTGCTCAAGGGAGTGAGTGTCATGGTGAAGGTGCAAAAAGTAGTCCAACATTAGTCCAACAGTGCAAGAATAAGGTCTAGAGACCAGCATAAATTTCTTTTTTTTTTTCTTTTTTATTTATTTAACCTTTATTTAACCAGGAAAAGTCCCATTGAGTTACAGTAACTCTTCTCCCAGGGAGTCCTGGCCAAGACTGGCGGCAAAAAGTTACAAAAAATATATATACATAAAAGACAGGACAAAGGTTACATACTACACCACAAATCTCTGTACATACACTATACAAACACAATCAAGACATTACACTTAGCTTAAGCTAATACAGACATACAACATTTAAGGGCACCAGTTAAAAACAATTACACTGTTCTGTCAGAGTTGACTTTAAAAGATTTTTAAAAGTATTGAAAGATGGAAGTGATTCTAGATTTAGGCTGTTTTGAAGTTCATTCCAAACTTTAGGTGCATATGATGAGAAAGCTGTTTTACCAAGTTCTGTTCTTGTTGATGGAATAACTAATAATATTTTTTCTGACGACCTTGTCCTCTAAACACTATTATGGTAAGAAAGCAAATTTGAAATGTAGAGTGGTAATTTACCCATTAGAGCTTTAGCAATGAAAGTCAATAAATGGAACTTCCTTCTGAGGGAGAGGGAGGACCATTGTACAGTTTCATACAGAATGCAGTGGTGAGTCCTGGCTGCTGCACCTGTAATGAAACGCAAGGCTGAGTGGTATACTACATCTAATTTTTTTAATAAAGATGAAGAGGAGTGCATATAAATGAGGTCACCATAGTCCAACACTGATAAGAATGTGCTCTGCACCAACCTTTTCCTTGCTGAATAAGGAAAACACTTCTTTAATCTAAAATAAAAACCTAACTTGGGTCTGAGTTTTTTTAAAAGGCTCTCAATATGTACCCCAAAAGACAGTTTTTCATCCAACCAAATACCTAGGTATTTGTAGGAAGTTACTCTCTCTATTGGGGTACCATCTTGTGTTGAAATAGACAAACAATGCTTGCATCATCTACATTAACGATGGCAGTTACAACGGGTGTGCGTGCAGCTAGATGTTAGGAAATCATTTGGGTTTAGATGTTAGCGAAACAAAAAAGAACACTACCAAACAATTTCCATGTGCGACTTTCGCGTGCTGTTGCGCTACCGGCCTGCTTCGGGCATGCGCATGCGAGAACGTGTAAAAACCATTGATTTTGTTTTTTTAGCATTTAATACCAATTTTAATCCTACCAGAGATGTTTGAACCTGGCTAAAGGCAACCTGTAAATTATGAATTGATTCTTTCAATGACTTGGCAGAGGTGTACAAGATAGTGTCATCTGCATAAAGATGAGCCTTAGTTTGGTTTAAATTCATACCTAAATTATTTATATAAATAGAAAATAATATAGGACCCAAAACTGATCCTTGGGGGACACCCATTTTTACTTCTAGCAAGGATGAGGTACAGTTATCTAATGCCACACACTGGGATCTATCACTCAGGTAATTAGAAAACCAATTTAGCACAGTGCTACTCAAACCTATGCTTTGCAGTCTTTGCAGAAGAAGATTATGGTCAACGGTGTCAAATGCTTTAGATAAGTCAATGAATAGAGCAGCACACACATTTTTGTTATCCAAAGCATTAACAATATCATTTGCAACAGAGGTTACAGCCGTAATTGTCCTTGTCGGAAACCAGACTGAGTATGACTTAAAATACAGTTAAAATTTTTTTTAATTGCTCATTTATAAAAGATTCAAATAGTTTAGCCAAGACGGATAGTCTGGAGATTGGACGGTAATTGTCTAAGACCGACGGGTCTCCACTTTTTAAAAGTGGGAGTACAAATGCAGATTTCCATGACTTGGGAATTGAACCACTGTGCAGGCTAAGATTGAAAATGGAGGAGATAGGACCAGCAATCAAGTTTGCAGCAGTTTTGAGGAAATATGGCTCAATCTGGTCTGGGCCAGCAGACTTGTTATGGTCCAGGCCCAGCAGTGCCTTTCGTACTTCAGAGACAGATATAGAAATAAAGTTGAAATTATTCAAACTTACATTAAACGAGTCTGTAATGGGGGTTACACAATTTGTTGGGTTGGCTGGGAGTGTTGACTGAGTAGTTATTCCTGCATTAATAAAATGCTTGTTAAAAGTATCTACTATATTTTGTTTACCCCTTACTTCACCCTGGCTTGTTTTTATAACTTCCGGGATAGTGGAGGGTGGCACTTCCCCTGAAGAAGATTTAATTGCTTTCCAAAACTTTTTGGGGTCATTAAGGTTTTCATTTATTAAATTCAGATAATATTCACTTTTTGTACCTTTTATTAATCGTGTGCATTTGTTTCTTAATACCCTATAATCTAACCAACATTTATCATTATTATTTCTTTTTGCCTTGATCCATGCTTCATTCCGGTCTCTAATAGCAGTTGCAATAGAGTCATTAAACCAAGGATTATCTCTGCCCCTCACTCTATATCTTCTAATAGGGGCATGTTTGTCAACTATGGCTAAAAAGGTCTTTTTAAAATAAGACCAGGCCAGCTCCACATCATCCATAACACAAACTAAGTGTAAATCACTCCGATGGATTTCATGAAGAAAAGCTTGTTCATTAAAATGTTTGTAATTTCGTTTAAAAATAAACCGTGGCTTGGTCTTAATCAGCTTGCAATTTCTAACACAGGCAACCATACAGTGATCACTGACATCATTACAGAAAACTCCAGCCGCCGAATACTTATGTGGAGCATTAGTCAGAATAACGTCAATTAATGTAGACTTGTCCATTCGTTTTGAATTGAGGCGTGTAGGTGACTGTACTAGTTGCGTCAGATGTAGCGTATCACATAGGTCTCTTAACGCTGATGAAGTCGATAGCAAGTCCCAGTTCAGGTCTCCTAGGACAATGTACTCGTTGGGCAGATTATGCAAAAAGTCAGACAGCAGGGCAGTTGCACCAGCTGCAGCCGAAGGTGGGCGGTAGCATCCGACCACAGTCAGGGAAGCGCCATTGGGGAGATTTCATTTGATGGCACATAATTCGAGGAATTTTGGCCTTGTTATTTTTTCGACGGAGCAACAGTCCAACGACGCCTTGGCATATATGGCTACTCCCCCTCCTTTACTCACACGATCGGCCCTAAAGAGATTGTACCCTTCGATGTGAATCATATTGTTCGTGATTGATGGTTTGAGCCATGTCTCTGACAAGACGATTATGTCACTTTCTGACAGTTTAGCCCACAGACGGATAGCGTCAATTTTATTAATCAGGCTGCGCACGTTGACATGAATAAAACGCAAGCCACTGCTATTTTTTAATTCGCCAGGGTTCAAAAGCTCAATCAGTTCTGGGCCTGGGTTGGGATGGATGTTACCTGATATGAACAAGAGTAGAGTAATCCAAAGGCCTGCTGATCTTGTCGGGCGGGTATTGCCGACTCCATAGTCACGCCTGTAGGAGATGGATTGAAACTGCCGTATTTCTGCCCAACCGAGAAGTTCGTACTTGTGCAAGGTCTCAGTATAACAGTCAAGGAAGACCAATGAAGCCATGAGGGTTGACGTAAAGCCGCCGGTATCAGAGAGCAGCATAGTTGCCGAGTTTGGGAGAATAATCCGAGATGATTCAAATGATCCATCACCAGATCCCAGAGCGTCCACAGCCGGTGAGCTCAGCACATAAACGAGCAGCAGGTAAACCGGTAGTCTCATATTGTAGATGTAGCTAGACAAGCTTGCTTCGCAGTTATAAAGTAGGCTATGTAGCTGTTTAGTATAACCAAGTTGTTAGTTCTCACAGTTCTGAGGCCCAAGATGAGAGTTATTCTGAGTCAGGTAGCCCATCACACGTATGAAAAACAAAGATATAAACACAGGTAAGCTACGCAGACAAACGTGAAAGCACCGATGCCGCCATCTTGGAATGTAAACGTCTTATATATAAATAATATGGACAAATAGGAGAGTACAGTATAATGTAGACAAGGTAATATAAAAAACTATGTCAGTGCAAGAACAGGTTGAGGTAATAGGGTTATAGCCATTCATTCATTCAGTATTGTAGCAGAAGCCTGACCGCAGCCATTGATCATGTGTGCTAATATAGCATGAAAAACAGTGTAGCAGTAAAACAGTAGTGAAAACATTAGGCTGTGGACATTAGTAAAACAGTAGTAAAACAGTAGTAAAGCAGTAGTGGGCAGTCAGTACTCAAACATGGAGAGGGCGGAGAGGCAGACAGACTAAGCAGAGAAGTCTATCTCTCCTCTTCCCTTTAGTGAGGCATTGAACAGTTCAATGGCCCTGGGGATAAATGACTTCCTCAGCCTTTCAGTTATGCATGGCAGTGAGCGAAGTCTCCAGCTGATCAAGCTCTTTTGCTTTATAATAGTGCTGTAGAGCGGATGACATTCATTGTCCAAGATGTTGATCAGTTTGTTCAGGGTCCTTTTGTCAGATATTGAAGTGATGCACTCCAGTTCAGCTCCCACTACAGAGCCAGCCTTCCTTACCAGCCTGTCAAGTCGCCCAGCATCCTTCTTCTTTGTGCTTCCTCCCCAGCATACCACTGCATAGAAGAGGACGCTGGCCACAACAGACTGGTAGAACATCCTGAGGAGCTTGCTGCACACATTGAAGGACCGCAGCCTCCTCAGGAAGTACAGCCTGCTCTGTCCTTTCTTGTAGAGTGCATTAGTGTTGGCTGACCAGTCCAGTTTATTGTCCAGGTGGAGACCCAGATACTTGTAGGTGCTTACCACCTCCACATTGACCCCATCAATGGAGACTGGTAGCAGAGCGGGCTTAGACCTGCGGAAATCCACCACCATCTCCTTGGTCTTTGAAGTGTTGAGTTGAAGGTGATTGAGTTTGCACCACTGCACAAAGTCCTCCACCAGGCTCCTGTACTCCTCCTCTTGCTCGTCCCTGATACACCCCACAATTGCAGTATCGTCAGAAAACTTCTGCATGTGGCATGACTCGGTGTTGTAGCGGAAGTCAGATGTGTACAAGGTGAACAGGACAGGAGAGAGCACAGTTCCCTGTGGCACTCCGGTGCTGCTGATCACAGTGTCAGGGAGACAGTTCTTCAGTCTGACGAACTGTGGTCGCTCGGTCAGGTAATCTGTAATCCAGGTTACCAGGTGAGCGTCCACACCCATCTGCAAGAGCTTGTCTCCCAGTTTGAGGGGTTGGATGGTGTTAAAAGCACTTGAGAAATCAAAGAACATGATTCTCACAGCACTTTTCCCCTTGTCTAGGTGAGAATGTGTCCTGTGTAGAAGATAAGTGATTGCATCGTCCACGCCCACTTTCTCCTGCTATGCAAACTGTAACGGGTCTAGTGCATGGCGTACCTGGGGTCTGAGCATACCTAAGACCAGTCGCTCCATTGTTTTCATCACATGTGATGTTAGAGCGACAGGCCTGAAGTCATTAAGCTCACTGGGGTGTGGTTTCTTGGGGACGGGGGTGAGACATGATGTCTTCCACAGTGTTGGGGGTGAGTGTTGCACTGGTAATGAGGTGGGGTGGGGGCTGGGGGATGACCACCTCCTTGATGTCCCTGTCAAGTTAGCCAGAGTTTTAGACACAACAGGCACAGGCAAGGAGGCATCAGGCGGGGGCAGGGCGTGGGGTGATGGGGGCTCAGATCATTGGATGTCCCCGGGATGCAGAGCTGGAGAGACTGGGAGACTGGGAGGTGGGGGTAGGGCGGGCACGCAACCAAGAGCAGTACCTGGATCTGGTGCAGGGCAATCGAACCTGTTGTAAAAGTGGTTCAGCTGGTTCGCCCTGTCCAGGTCTCCCTCCACAGAGCTGCTGCTCTTCTTAAGGCCAGTGATAGATTTCATACAGTCCCACACCTCCTTCATGTTGTTATCTTGCAGCTTCTGTTCCATCTTCCTTCTGTAGTCCTCCTTAGCCTCTTTCAGCTTATTCTTGAGTTCCCCCTGTACTCGCCTCAGCTCTGCCATGTCCCCCTCCTTAAACGCCATCTTTTTCCTATTGAGAAGGGTCTTGACATTACTGCTTATCCAAGGCTTGTTATTTGGATAGCAGCGTACAGTCCTTGTGGGAACAGCAATGTCCATACAGAAGTTCAGATAGTCAGTAGTGCAATGTGTGACCTCCTCTAAGTCCTCTCCATTCAGTAGCACACACCAGTCAGTGGACTCAAAGCAGTCTCTCAAAGCCTCATCCGCTTCCGGTGTCCACTTCCTGAAGGTGCGCGTGGCAACTGGTAGCCTCTGAACTTTTGGCTTGTACATTAGCTGAAGATGAATGAGGTTATGATCCGACTTCCCCAGTGGGGGAAGGGGGGTGGCACTGTAAGCATCCCTCACGTTCAGTGTTGGGAGTAATGCGTTACAAAGTAACGCGTTACTGTAATTCCACTACTTTTAGTGGTAACGAGCATGTAACGAAGTATTTTTGTAAATCCAGTAACACAATTACAATTACTGAAATTTCAAAGAGTTCGTTACTTGCGTTACTCTGTTGATCTTGAATGAACGACTGCAGACAAGATGCACATTTGCTGCTTTGTCTCCCGACCTTAGCTGTGTTTCCAGCGATTGTGTTTCATGTTTAGATTGCAGCTGCATTCTTTACAGTTAATAGGAGCCTCCTCACATTCCTCCTTATTTCGGATTTATGCTAAAACACACAAGAGTGCATTACGCTACAATTTAAATGGGCATCTTAAAAGCCTTTTCCCTTTCGTTTCCATCTCGTAAGCTCCAGTAAAAGCGCATTGTTGTTTATCTCCGCTCTTTTTCGCCTATTGCGCAAAAGCCTCGTTATATCAATTTCTCATTCTTACAACATAGCCACGCCACAACACCAATAGTCTACGGTAGCCTATATATAGCCTTGGCACAAGCAAGCACACGTTTAACTCGAGAGGAAAATGCAGATTTCACTTACCAGATAAAGAAACCTCCAAATAGCCTACCGTAACAGCGACTTGAGTTATTTGCACAGTAGGCTATGTTTACATCGGAATTGACGTCCATGGTGTTATGGATTCATTTGTCTGCGACGGAACATACAACTTCTCTCTGGAACACCTTGTCAGATGAAGAGTAACCTTCTGCATAGTGCGCGACAATCCCAAACTCTCGGATGCATTAGAACTTATTTCGGTAGGTCAGCACTTGTGCAGCGCAGGCTTTTCCCAAACTGGTGGTGCTTAAAATGCTATATAATACAACTGTGTTCAAAGCAGGATGATGATAACCTAAGGTTATGTGTGTGTGAGCAGACAATAACTGCTTTGAAAATAGGCCATTTAACATTGTTTCACATTACATCCCATTGAACGAATTCCATGTAGCCTACAGAAGGATTGCAATAATAATGATAATAATAACTTATTACTATATTGCAGAATTCAGTGTCAGTGCACCACCATGCATACTAGAAGGCAAGAAGTAGGCAGTGTACTGTACATATCTATCAAACCACCTAGATGGTGAGGGTGGCGCAAAACAAGGTCAGGGAGGCCATGCATTGTAGAATGTTTTGTGGTCGGAAAAAGTTTGAGAACTCATGCACAAGGCTATTGATTTGAAGGGCCGTTGAAACTACAATAAATAGGTCCAAAAATTAGGTTTATTGTGTGTGTGACTGTTCATATTGACATTTTAAAAGCAGACTTAAAATAACTCAAAAGTTTCTTTCTCTAGTAACTAATTACTTTTGATATACAGTAATTGGTAACGTAATTGAATTACTTTTGAAAGAAGTAACTAGTAACTGTAACTAATTACTAATTTTCAGTAACTTGCCCAACACTGCTCACGTTTGCATACATGAGGTCTATTGTCCTGTTTTTCCTAGTTGGGCAGTCAACAAACTGGTAAAAGTTTGTGAGTGTGGAATCCAGTGTAATGTGGTTGAAGTCACCAGAGATCGCAAAGAAGGCATCACTGTCCTGAGTTTGGAGCCTAGCGACTGTAGAGTGAATGACGTCACACGCTGTGTCCGGGAGGGCTTGAGGCGGAACGTAGACACAAACAACAATGGCGTGCGAGAACTCCCTCGGCATGTAGTATGGTCGTAGACTGACCGCTAGTAACTCCACATCCTTACAGCATACAGTCTCCTTCACTGTAACATGTCCGGGATTGCACCATCTGTTGTTAATGTACAGCACCAGTCCGCCTCCCTTCTTTTTGCCAGAAAGTTTATTGTCTCTGTCCAAACGAGCTACACTGAAGCCGGGCAGCTCAACGTTAGCTGGGGGGATATGGCTTGATATGTGTTATTTGAAAAACAATGTCCCCTAAAAATACACCCATTATTGCAAAACATAATAGTCACATCATCTGCATATGCTGAGAGCTTTACAGGCTCTTCCAACATCCCAACCCAAAACCCCCCCAACCTTTGTCTAAGTAGACATAGCAAAGGCTCAATTGATATAGAGTATAACAACCCTGAGAGAGGGCAACCCTGTCTAATACCCCTCCCAACCTGAATGGATGTGCTCAGACCCCCACCAACCATAACCAAACACACAGCTTTAGCATACAGGAGTCTCACCCAGGATATAAAACATTCCCCAAACCCAAAAGCCTTTAGCGTCCTAAAAAGTAAACATAAGTCCCCCTTCTTTGGTAGAAGTGTCAGGGCTGCCCGTCGACAGCTCTCGGAGAGCGATCCATCCCTGATCCACTCCTGCAGCACTTCAAAGAAGTCGTTCCCAATCATCCCCCAAAAAGCCTTGTAAAAGTCTGCAGGAAGACCGTCCATGCCTGGGGCTCGACCTATAGACAGCTGTTGTACAGCAGCAGTCACTTCCTGAAAGGTTATAACAGAGTCCAATATCCGTCTCTGATCCGCACTGATTTGCGGGAGATTCTGTAGCATCTCATCCCCACTCCGTACATCCACCTCCTCCGCTGAATACAAATCAGTGTAAAAACGAACAGCTAACCTGCGCATCTCTGATGGATCAGAAGTGCTGCCACCCTCAGGAGTTTTGAGACTGAGCATCTGTTTATTCTGCCCAGTCTTCCTTTCCAACCTAAAAAAGAAAGATGTAGGCCCATCAACATCCCTCAAAGTGATAAATCTGCTTCTGACTAAAGCCCCTTTAACCCTTTCTTGTAAAAAAGAACCCAGCTCCTGCCGTTTAGACTTTAAAGAAGACTCATTATTCCCTGCCAATTGTTATTCCAAAAGTAAAATCTCCCCCTCCAAAAATGTTAAAGAATTCTTAACAGCTGCAGTTGAGAACTTCAGCGTCCTCCAGTGAGAGAGGGGGGGGGGGGGAGAGAGAGAGGGGGGGGGGGGAGGCTTCACTGCGCGGAGGGCAGCCTCTAACATAGTCACTAACGGAGAGAGAGAAAGAGTGTGCAGTGGTGATGATTAAAGCAGTCATGTGACATGCTAACTCTACAATGTGGGGTCCGTGTGGCCTAGTTTTGGAGAGCGGCCTCAGCCCAGAGAGCACTAGCCACACATGGGCCATGCGCGGGCCATGCGCGGGCCACGCGCGGGCCACGCGCGGGCCAGAGGAGCAGGGGTGAGGGCTTCATGTTGCCATTAACCTTTTATGCACATCATGAGTGGCTCCATCTATTCCCAACAAGTACCCAGGAGTACATTTTAAGAGCAGTGGATGAGAGTAAAATGGACTGAAGCACGTTTCAAGAAGACCACTAACGCACAAGTGTTACGCATGGTTTGGTGCAGTGTATCGGATAGGAGGGGTTCTGGTCTGTAGTCTGTGTGGTGCAGTGTATCGGATAGGAGGGGTTCTGGTCTGTAGTCTGTGTGGTGCAGTGTATCGGATAGGAGGGGTTCTGGTCTGTAGTCTGTGTGGTGCAGTGTATCGGATAGGAGGGGTTCTGGTCTGTAGTCTGTGTGGTGCTGGGTATTGGATAGGAGGGGTTCTGGTCTATGGTCTGTGTGGTGCAGTGTATCAGATAGAAGGGGTTCTGTTTCACACATCCACACACAGGAGCCCACCACACCATTATAATGGAAGGCTTCTGTACTGAGAGGTTTCAGTTTGGTTATTATTATTTCTATACAATTAATTATTATGTCTTTTTGTTCTTTCATTCATTCAGTCACCCCCCCCACCCCCGGTGGTGTTTCCTGTGATTGATTATTTTTATCCGTCCACTCTCCTCTCTCCACCGCACCCAGACCCTGGTGTTTCCTGTGACCGATGGCGGTGCGTTGCTGGTGGGCTTCGACCGTGTGGAGCAGCCACTGGACGTCCTGATGGAGGCATGTGCCAACCTGCAACTAACGCCAGGGAAGGATGTCCACTTCGCCCTCAGCTGCGCTGCCCACACCCTCCTGGACTATGTGAGTGCCCACACTCCCACAGCCCTTACAAAAAAGAACTATTAAGTAATATGTGTATGTAATAGTGCTCATTAATTAACCATTAATACATAAGTAATATGTTAGTGCTCATTAATTAACCATTAATACATAAGTAATATGTGTATGTATTAGTGCTCATTAATTAACCATTAATACAGAAGTCCTATGTGTATTAGTAGGGATGTCACGATTTCGATTTTATATCGAAATCGATCGAAATTACATCTCAATCTCGAACTTCGTACTCAAAAGTAGAATCGACGATGCAGCCACACCCCCAATGTCACGTCCAGCATGTATGCCAAGACGCACAAACGCACACGCACGTGCTGAATTGCGGGGTCAACACTCCTCTAATTTTAGGCTGCAGCCAGTTAAAATATACACCGAAACTACCGAAAGCCACTCTTGCTACTCTGAAATCACTGGTGTGAAAGTATTTTCTCGTTCATTCACGTCAATTAACACTAACTTAGCCTACTCAACTTAGCAAGTAAAAAGATGATCTAGTTACAAATTACTTTAAGGCTTAAAATGCACATTGATAAACATTCCATAAACACTGTCCTTGGGTCTCTTCGGAGTGTGCTGAAACAATCAAATTATCATGCTGTGTTGTTTCATTTCACTATGTTTACGTCTTTGTTTAACCTAATGTTTGTTCTGTTTACATTACAACCTCGCGCTAAAGTATAAAGTATATATATTCTTTTGATCCCGTGAGGGAAATTTGGTCTCTGCATTTATCTCAATCCGTGAATTAGTGAAACACAATCAGCACACAGTGAACACACAGTGAGGTGAAGCACACACTAATCCCGGCGCAGTGAGCTGCCTGCAACAACATCGGCGCTCGGGGAGCAGTGAGGGGTTAGGTGCCTTGCTCAAGGGCACTTCAGCCGTTCCTACTGGTCGGGGTTTGAACCGGCAACCCTCCGGTTACAAGACCATTTTTTAGATCTTTATTCAGCAATTTCTTATTCTTACTTAATAGGTGATTTATTCTTGGTAAATCCTTAAAGGATAGTTCCGGTATTTAGCACTTTGAGTCCCTTTTCTTGTTTGTTTTGGATGAACTAGAGTGGTGGACACTGAAATGTTGACGATGGGTCCTGTCTTGACTGATTCTTTTTGAATCGCCTTTGACTGCTTCAGAGTGTCTGGCTATGGGCATGCACAAACATGTCCTTAAAACAACCCTTAACGTTCGTTTTCAAAACTGTGCAACTCACCCAGTGGTTAGTGGTGTTCGTTGATTATTAAAAGGTAGCGCAGTAATATCAACGAGCAATGAGTCTTCCAACAGAAATCAATTGGATTTTACAAAATTGCAAATAAAACACGACAGAAACTGTATTTCGCTACGCTACTTGTTTTGAAACATCAAATATCGCAAACACTCTGCGGAGTTAGTTCTCCGCGAACATAGTGTGGAACTGGACATGAGCTTGATGAGGGTAACAATGCAATTACCGTTACAATGGAATGGTAACACCAAATCGTTCACATTTAACTGTTCAACTGTTTAACTGTTCATATAAATAAACGTGACTTGACTTGACTAAATGTTCAAAGAAAACATGTTCACCACGAACGTTCGCCACTGTTTGCCAAATTTGAACACACCTCTGGTGTTACACTGTTGGTAGAGAGAATAAAGTGTGCTTCTCTATTTTTTTTTGTGTGTGTGTGTGTATGTGTGTGTGTGCTATCAGTCTAAGGGGAAGTATGAGATTGTAGCTGGCACCTTGAAGGCTCCAGGGGAGCTGATGGAAGTGTATGAGTCGCTGATCAGCAGATATCCAGGCATCTGTGCCCTCATCGACCCCTTCAGGAAAGAGGTCAGAGACACACACAAACTGCACCTGTTAGAATAGACATATACACTGACGTGTGTGTGTATGTATGTGTGTGCGTGTGCATTTTGATGTATTTGTTTGTGTGTGTATGTACATGATTGAGGGTGTATAGTTTTTGTATAATTGTGTATCTGTAGGATAGGTTCATTGGACAGACGCATGTGTACGTGTGTGTGTGTGTGTGTGTGTGTGTGTGTGTGTGTGTGTTTGTGTGTGTGTGTGTGTGTGTAGGACCTGGAACAGTGGGATAAACTGAGCTGTGCCCTGATTGGTCAGCCCTGCTGTCTGATCGCTGATGCTGCCTTCTGCTCCCCTCCTCGTCTCTATGGTGACAAGAGGCTCCTCCCACCAGGGGTCGCGGGGGTTGTCCTGAAACACGTGAATGAGACTACCATCACTGATCTCCTCTACGCCACCTCAGAGGGCCGAGGTGAGAGGTCAGAGGTCAACACGTAGCCGTGAGCCCAGCATTCCATGCACTGACCTTGACCATGAGTATGACCTTGTTCCTGTGTGCAACCTCGCTCTGAACTTTAATTCACTCATTCCCTCATACCCTTCTGAACTTTAATTCACTCATTCCCTCATACCCTTCAAGTTGAATGTCAAGTTAGCCGATGTGGGGGGGGGGGGGGGGGGGTAGTGGTGACGCCACCACCTGACGATCGGTCGGCCCAGGATGGAACTTGCCGTTTGCGAGGGTTGAATCGGTCAGCCCAGGTGCATTTTGCATGATTTCACAGAAGTAATATGGAAACACACACACACACACACTGCTGTTTGGGTACATTTTGCATGGTTTCACAGCAGTAATATGGAAACGCACACACACACACACACACACACACACACCATCAGGGGAAGCGTTTAACACACACACACCATTAAATCTCAGAGCAAATTGCTCAGGATGGGCCTAAGAAATGGCAGGAACTTTGCACACAATCATAGAGTTGGAGCGTGCAAAGTGGAACTGTGTGTGTGTATGTGTGTTTGTTTCTGTGTGTGTGTGTGTAATATGTCTACAGTGATATTTATGGAAAGTGCTTGTTTGAGGTGTATCAGGCAGACTGTACACACACACACACACACACACACACACACACACACACACTGTAATCAGTCTCTCTGCCACCACATGTTATTCCTCCCTCAGCCCCAGTGCCACTCAGCCAATCCCTACGCCGTGTCAATCAGACGCCACTCAGCCAATCCCTACGCCGTGTCAATCAGATGCTAACTTGGGCAAAACAGGCCTTTAACACTACAGATGTGTATGGAAATGTGTGTGTGTGTGCGTGTGTTTGTGTGTGTGCGTGTGTTTGTGTGTGTTTGCGTGTGTGTGTGTGTGTGCGTGTGTGTTTGTCAGTAAGTGAGTGAGAGAGAGTTTAATGCTTAATGGATTAGTCGGGCTCGGCTCCAAACCGGGGCTTTGGGCTCCTTGGAGCGCTGGCTGTCTCTGTAACATTAGATCAGTGGGGAGCGCGCTCACTTACTGACAAACACACACACACACACACACACACACTCGATTCCTCTGCAGCACAGCCAGCCGTGCACTGATTGGATTACACAGCCAGGGCGCTGGTAATGACATCACATCACGCAACGGAAAACACACCTCAGTGCTCCCTCTCCACACGCAACACACACCAGGACACACACCTCACCACCTCAAACAGAACACACACCTCACCACCTTAAACAGAACACACACCTCACCACCTCAAACAGAAAACACACTTCACCACCTTAAACAGAAAACACACAGAAAACACACCTCACCACCTGAAACAGAACACACACCTCACTGCCTCATTGTCATAAACGGAACGCCCCCCCCCCCCCCCAGCACCTTCTATCCCCCAACCATCTATCCTGTTCTGGTTTTAGAACCGTAGCTTTCATCCAGGTAGAGCAGCTGACCCAGTCAACCAAACTAAAATGAAACGGCAAGTGTTTATCCCATAGGTGTTTCCTGCACTTGATGTACATTATCTAAATGTGTGTGTGTGTTTACTCCAGATTCCACCACCATTCTGGAGCAGTCTGGAACAGAGTGGTGTGATGACTACTTCGTAGATCTGGTGAGAGCTTCATGTCCTTGTGTCTGTCTGTCTGGCCCACCGTCTGTCTCTCTCTGTCTGTCTGTCCCACCGTCTGTCTCTCTTTATACAACAGTAGGGCCGGTCGACCTATTACAGTCCCTCCAGGAATTCGCGATGTTGCGATCGCAACAATTAACGCAAATTCAGCAAATCCCCGCGAATTCTGGGCGACCTCGCAATTTTGTCCAAACACCGCAACTTTTTTACAAATTTGACCAATCATCATGGTTTCCCCGTGCAATTTCACCTACCACAACAGCCCCTCGCGCAGAATATTGAGCCAGATGCCACACTCACTTCTGCAGACACCAGAGACTGCCCTAACTTGTTCGTTCATCTGCAGTTTTGATGACAATAACTAGAAGGCTAACTGTAACACCCTGCTGTGAAACCCTTCCATTCTGTTCCATCCTCATGCCTCCCTTAGAGTGCACATCCTGTGTGGAGGCGTACTGCTTCCCTGCGGTTATTTGCTATAAAATGCTATAATGCATTTAGCATTCAGGTTGTTGATGGTAAAGTTGAGATTCAGATAATCAGAACGCTCATTCAGACACCTGGTGGATTGAAAGGGCATTTTGACGAGGCAGACGTCAGAACTCGGTCATCACCAAACGTCTGTCACAGAGGCAGCGCGTGCTGCGGGAGTGTGACCATGTCTGATTGGACGGATCTGATGATGTGATAATGGGCTTTTGGGCAAGTGCTCGAGATGGCTGGCGTGGCATTCAGAAGCTTTAAAATAAATCTGCTCTCTAATGAAAATAAGTACCAGTCATTATACATTCCACACCTGTCTACTGATGGATGCCCACTAAACAAATACGCTTCACACACACGCACACACACACACACACACATACACGTCCAAGGTTATCCCTGACTTCAGGTTTTTTATGTGAATGTGTGTGTGTGAGGATCACTGTTAACATGTAGATAGAGAAGACTGGACATATGGCTGTGTGTGTGTGTGTTGATTCTGTTGTTTTATATGTGTGTGTGTGTGTGTTGATTCTCTTGATTCGTGTGTGTGTTGATTCTGTTGATTCATGTGTGTGTGTGTGTGTGTGTGTGTGTGACTGTGTGTGTTGATTCTGTTGATTCATGTGTGTGTGTCTTGATTCTGTTGATTCATGTGTGTGTGTTTGATCATGTGTTGATTCGTGTGTGTGTGTGTGTGTGTGTGTGTTGATTCATGTGTACAGTACCTATAAAAAGTATTCACCCCTCTTGGATATTTTTTACCCTTTTGAATATTATGAACATTTTTGTAATCACTTATTTTGCATTATGTATTTTAAATTCATTAGCATTGCTTTGTAGAAATGTGGGTTCCCTTTGACATTAAAGAGTTTTTCTGTACATTATTGTAAAAAAGGCCAAATTAAATTGGCCAAGATTCCATTTATAAAAGCAATAAAAGGGGAGATATCTAAGGGGGTTTTGATAGGTACTGTTTGTGCATGTGTGTTGTTCTATGGTTGTGGTTTTGTTCATTAACCTGAGTGTGCATTTTTGTTTATGCTTGTTTTCAGATATGTGTGCATTGATTTGATATTGTTGTGTTTTTCTGTATGCGTGTGTGTGTGTGTCCACTCTTCAGGCGGTGGGTCTGGGTGTTAAGTTGGTGAAGCTGGGCGGCCTGATGGGAGGAGTCCGTCTGGCGCGCTACAACCGCCTGATGGTGCTGGAGGAGGAGCTGACTAGGCAGGGCATTCTGGGTAAGCTGACCAGGCAGGGCATTCTGCAAACTGTACGCATTTTGCGTAGCAACCACGCATTTTCAGATCAAAATACGCCGCTACGCTTTTTTACTTAAAACTTTTACGCAAAACGAGCACACACACACACACACACACACACACACACACACACACACACACACACACACTACACAAAACGAGCAGACATCCAACCTCTCCGGAAAGCTCCTGGATCATGTGAATCTCCCGCTAATATATTTCATGCGAGGATGAGATACAGAGAGAAAGTGACCAGTGAGAATGACAGGCAAAGCATAGTGGCCTCTCTTTATGTTATTTTTTCTTCCAACAACGGTGGGTTAAATGAAAGACTTGATGAGGTGAGTTTAACAAATGTTCACTCGCAAATTCGCGTTCCCCTAGCTGCCGTTTTGCTGTGAAACTGAAAATAGTGCGATTGTAAATTCACCTAGGCCTAATAGTTTGACTGTGTCTTGGAAAGTTATTACTTGTTCACAAGTTGTTTCAGTTAGCATATTTTCAATGTGTCGCTAATGGTTAAAGTTTTCATAACTAAGGCGCTAATGGAGCGCAGACCTTTCCAAGGCAAAAAGCAGCCATTAACAACGAGTCTGAAAGTGGACCAAGGCGATATTTTGAGCTGCTCATTAATGAGTGTTCAATTTGTTTTTTTCTTTGGAGCATATGGATCCTTCTTCTTGATTATTGACGTGAGAACAAATAATAGGCTTATAGACGGAGATAGATAGATAGATAGATAGATAGATAGATAGATAGATAGATAGATAGATAGATAGATACTTTATTGATCCCCAGGGGAAATTCAAGGTCTCAGCAGCATACATACACATTCTTTAACAGCAGAAAAAGTAATTTATATATAATATAAAAACACAACTAAGCAATAAGGACAGTAGAAGATAAAGAATATACTAAAATACAAATTAAACTAACAATTAATCTAAATCAATTCTAAAAACAGTATCCACATAGTGGTGATTAATCAATCAGATCGCGCATCTATCACTGTATATAGGCCTAATCATTGCACAGATGGCAGAAAGACACCGCAATCTGAAAGAAACTTGAGTGCACGACGTGCAAGTGAAATTCTTTAAAAGCAATCAGTAGTTTGCATTAGTCAGCAGGTAATACTTGAACAATGATTTTTTTATTTTGTTTTACAAATAAACAAAACATGTAGGCTATAGTGAGTAAAGGGATATAGACTACACACTGACAACAGCAGATGTCCATAAGCCTCTACTGTAGCCTACATCCAGGTAAATTAGGTATGTTGGCATAACATGGGCGATAGATGTATTTCTTTACAAAATAAATCTTTAATATTAATGGATTGAAAAGAGGTATAATACCAGGCATGATCGAATAGGGCCCACATAAAAGAAAATGGACAATATCAGTGCCTATCAACACAAGTGGTTTTCATAGGTCAGGATTGTTAGGCTCTAAAACAGATTGTCAACATTATAGAGCTACTGTAAAAGATTCAGTTTGCACTTTCAGGAACACATTGGATCCCGTTTAGATAGATATTCAACATTAAAGATGGGTCGCTATCCAAAACGTGTCTTGTGAGTATGGCTATGTCTGTGTGTGTGTGTGTGTGTGTGTGTATAGTGTGTGTGTGTGTGTGCGTGTGTGTGTGTGTGTGTGCGTGTGTGTGTGTCGTGCGAGTATGGCTATGTCTGTTTTTGGCTGCATGCATGAAGGCCGAAGTGAGCAAATTTTTGTTTTCTCGGCTTGAGGTGCTACTCAAACAAATTCTTCAAGGTTGGCAGGTCTGATTCTGGGTAAGCTGACCAGGCAGGGCATTCTGGGTAAGCTGCCGCTTGGCGCCGCCTCTCCTCTCCTCTGCTCTCCAGAGAGTCTCTTCACTTAAGGGCTCAACATGCTTCTGCGTCAACTCCACGGCATAGCTTCTGCGTCAACTCCACGGCGTAGCTACACCGGCACTCCTACGGCGTCGTGACCCTTTTATGGTTCTGCGTCGGGTTGCTTTGCATCGCGGTGCATTTCACCGCCATAACGCTAAGTGTCGCCTGTGTCGGCGTCGCTCATGACCGAAACGGTACTCAGAATGGTAAACCCCACAGACTGTTGTGCCAAAATAATCTTATTTGTTTGGCCCTTTCTTGCTTAGATTTTGTACAAAGTATCGAGAAATAGACACAGTGAAATTAATTGACTTAGTTACTGTAACCAGCAAATAAGTCTGAGGTTTGTGAGGTGTCTGCCAGCCAGTTTAAGTTATGGTAGCAAGCGAACTTTAGCACAACTGCCCACAAAGTGCTGCTTGCTGGCGAAGTGCTAATTTCAAAACGTTACTACTGACATATATATAGACACTTTACAAACAGATAACCCCGTCATTGTATCCAAATATGTCTGAGTTTATTTGCAAAGCTTATAGCAGTAAACTAGCATGTTGCTAACTCCCCACAGTAGGTTGCTTGAAACACCTGTCAACACACAGGATGAGTTGACCAATCACAGTCCTTGCGGTCTGTGTCGCCTCAACGCAAAGTTACACATTTTTGGAGGTGCACGTGGAGCTACGGCGGAGGGGTCGGAGAGTGGTTTGCGGCGACGCAGAGGGGTCTGCGGGGGTACGCCGTTGATTCGACACAGAAGCATAAAATAGGCTTTAGGCATGTGCTGACAGTGAGGAAAGGGTTTTCAATATAGGCTATGTTTTTAATTTTATGAATGTACCTTCTGATAAGGATGCAAAGCTTTAGGATGTTTATGTGTGAATGCGTGTGTTGTGTGCCAGTTTAAAATTATTAACTGTTATGTGTTACAGGTTCAAATCAGCTGGAGTTGCCTTTGTTTGGAACCAGTGTAAGCCCTGGCTCTGAGTCACCGGAGACCGAGTGAGGAGAACTGGAGGACACATGGACACACGGACACACACACACACACACACATACACATACACATACACACACGCGCATGCACACACACACGCGCACGCGCATGCACACACACACACACACACACACACACACACACACACACACACACACACGTACACACACACACACACACACACACGCGCATGCACACACACACACACGTACACACGTACACACACACACACACACGCGCGCATACACACACACACACACGCGCGCATGCACACGCACACACACACACACACACGCACACGCACACGCACACGCGCATGCACACACACACGTACACACACACACACGTGCACGCACACATGCACGCACACACGTACCCACATACACACGCACGTACGCACACACGTACCCACGCACACACACACACGTACACACACGTACGCACGCGCACACACATGCGCATGCACACGCGCACGCACGCACACACACACACGTACACACACACACGCGCGCATGCACGCACACACACACGTACACACACACACACACGTGCACGCACACACGCACGCACACATGTACCCACATACACACGCACGTACGCACACACGTACACACGCACACACACACACGTACACACATACGCACACCACGTACGCACGCACACAGTTGTTCACTGCAAGAAGATACAACAAATAATTACTAGAAGATACTTTGTACAATTTAATTATATTTTGTGCATTTACATTTTTTCCACAAAATCAGAAAATGTGTCTGGCTCATTGTTTTTGATGAAATGAAATAAGAAAAGAAACAAAAGTTTCTGATTACATTTATTTAACATTATATCAAGTACATTAAAGGACCAGTATGTAGGAAATAATGGTAAATAAACTGTAACCATTCCAAAAATGATCACCATATGTTGTCAGAGAGTAAGGAAACACGATGAATTGAAGTAATGGTTTATTTGACAACATTACTGTAACCTGTAAAACCCTGTAAAACCCATGAAAAAAAATGAGTTACGGGGCGGAATCTCTTGGAATTTTCGTTTATTTTTTGAACGATTAATTCTAGAATAGCGTATTAATAATGGGCTGGCGTGTCCTCCTATTTGTGTTGCCAAATTAGCAAAGGCCAACTGTCAACTTGCTGTCAGTTGTAGTCATGAACGCCTACGAGAGGCAGGCAAATTTCCAAAATTAAAACAAGAAACAAATTAAGTGGACATCGGAGGAGCATGCTGATATGGCGACGTCTTCGTCAAACGAAGAATATCAAGTCTGACGCAGAGCTGGCCATATTTTTCCAAAACCGGTAGCCTAGGCTAAACTTCATCTGCATCGTAACTTCAGCTAAATATGTTACGTTGGTTAGAGAGGTATTTTTTGTTTTCACTGTTTCCGTAATGTGTAGCTGGGTCATGTTTGGAAAAACGTTAAAGCAGCTGCAGGTCAACTAACGTTAGCTTAGTCTTAATTACATCTGGCAACCCAGAAGAGGCTCGCGTCTGGTAGTCTTGAGAACGTTCACCAGTGTTTTGATTTTGACGTTCGGTAACAATCCTACAAATCGCTCCTTTAAAGACTTAAAGACTTAAAGACTGACAACAAAATGTCATTAAAAATCTGATATCACATCACTGAAGTGCTTTTTAAAATCAAGCCTTTAGGTTCTAGTGGTTTTAGAATGGCTAAGAGGCATTGTTAGGTTGTAGGTTCTAGTGGTTTTAGAACAGCTAAGGGGCATTATTAGGTCGTAGGTTCTAGTGGTTTTAGAACAGCTAAGGGGCATTGTTAGGCATAACTTTGGAGTGGTGTAGTATTCATGGCACAGTAATATAAAAAAACGTCATGGGTTCAACGTAGATAGTAGCAGTGTTTTTACAATGAACACGACTCAGCCAATCATAATGAAAGAGTGGACCGATCCAGCCAATCCAGTTTAGAGTGGAGTTTTAGCCCGATCCAACCGCTCCGTTTTAGAGTGGAGTTTTAGTCCGTTATAGAGTGGAGTTTTAGTCCGTTATAGAGTGGAGTTTTAGTCCGTTATAGAGTGGAGTTTTAGAGTGGAGCTTTAGTCCGTTATAGAGTGGAGCTTTAGTCCGTTATAGAGTGGAGTTTGAGTCCGTTATAGAGTGGAGTTTTAGAGTGGAGCTTTAGTCCGTTATAGAGTGGAGTTTTAGTCCGTTATAGAGTGGAGTTTGAGTCCGTTATAGAGTGTAGTTTTAGTCCGTTATAGATTGGAGTTTTAGAGTGGAGCTTTAGTCCGTTTATAGAGTGGAGTTTGAGTCCGTTATAGAGTGGAGTTTTAGAGTGGAGCTTTAGTCCGTTATAGAGTGGAGTTTTAGTCCGTTATAGAGTGGAGTTTTAGTCCGTTATAGAGTGGAGTTTTAGAGTGGAGCTTTAGTCCGTTATAGAGTGGAGTTTGAGTCCGTTATAGAGTGGAGTTTTAGAGTGGAGCTTTAGTCCGTTATAGAGTGGAGTTTGAGTCCGTTATAGAGTGGAGTTTGAGTCCGTTATAGAGTGGAGTTTTAGTCCGTTATAGAGTGGAGTTTTAGTCCGTTATAGAGTGGAGCTTTAGTCCGTTATAGAGTGGAGCTTTAGTCCGTTATAGAGTGGAGCTTGAGTCCGTTATAGAGTGGAGTTTTAGAGTGGAGCTTTAGTCCGTTATAGAGTGGAGTTTTAGTCCGTTATAGAGTGGAGTTTGAGTCCGTTATAGAGTGGAGTTTGAGTCCGTTATAGAGTGGAGTTTTAGTCTGTTATAGAGTGGAGTTTTAGAGTGGAGCTTTAGTCCGTTATAGAGTGGAGTTTTAGTCCGTTATAGAGTGGAGTTTTAGAGTGGAGCTTTAGTCCGTTATAGAGTGGAGTTTGAGTCCGTTATAGAGTGGAGTTTTAGAGTGGAGCTTTAGTCCGTTATAGAGTGGAGTTTTAGTCCGTTATAGAGTGGAGTTTTAGTCCGTTATAGAGTGGAGTTTTAGACTGGAGTTTTATTCCATTATAGAGTGGAGTTTTATTCCGTTATAGAGTGGAGTTTTATTCCGTTATAGAGTGGAGTTTTAGTCCGTTATAGAGAGGAGTTTTAGAGTGGAGCTTTAGTCCGTTATAGAGTGGAGCTTGAGTCCGTTTTAGAGTGGAGCTTTAGTCCGTTTTAGAGTGGAGTTTGAGTCCGTTATAGAGTGGAGTTTTAGTCCGTTATAGAGTGGAGTTTTAGTCCGTTGTAGAGTGGAGTTTTAGACTGGAGTTTTATTCCGTTATAGAGTGGAGTTTTATTCCGTTATAGAGTGGAGTTTTATTCCGTTATAGAGTGGAGTTTTATACCGTTATAGAGTGGAGTTTTAGTCCGTTATAGAGAGGAGTTTTAGAGTGGAGCTTTAGTCCGTTATAGAGTGGAGTTTGAGTCCGTTATAGAGTGGAGTTTTAGTCCGTTTTAGAGTGGAGCTTTAGTCCGTTATAGAGTGGAGTTTGAGTCTGTTATAGAGTGGAGTTTTAGTCCGTTATAGAGTGGAGTTTTAGTCCGTTATAGAGTGGAGTTTTAGAGTGGAGCTTTAGTCCGTTATAGAGTGGAGTTTGAGTCTGTTATAGAGTGGAGTTTTAGTCCGTTATAGAGTGGAGTTTTAGAGTGGAGCTTTAGTCCGTTATAGAGTGGAGTTTTAGAGTGGAGTTTTATTCCGTTATAGAGTGGAGTTTGAGTCCGTTATAGAGTGGAGTTTTAGAGTGGAGCTTTAGTCCGTTATAGAGTGGAGTTTGAGTCCGTTATAGAGTGGAGTTTTAGAGTGGAGCTTTAGTCCGTTATAGAGTGGAGTTTGAGTCCGTTATAGAGTGGAGCTTTAGTCCGTTATAGAGTGGAGCTTTAGTCCTGCTCTGGGGCCTAGTCTGTGGCTTCCTTATGCTGGATTTCCATCCTCTATTTGTGTTTGTGAGGACCAGTGAAGAGGTGGCCGTCGTGCTGCTTTCCTCTCATTCAGTGTGTGTGTGTGTGTGTGTGTGTGTGTGTGTGTGTGTGTGTGTGTGTGTGTGAGACTCAGCAGGAAATCCCTGTGCTTTTCTCTCCGCGTTCTCTCTTCTCCTTTTCTTCGGTCCTCATCCGTCCCTTTTATGTGCATTCCTGCAGCAGGTGACACACATAATGAAGAAAAGAAGTTGTCACTCTGTCAGGCCAAAAAAACACTACACACACACACACAGATACACACACACACACACACACACAGATACACACACACACACACACAGATACACACACACACAGATACACACACACACACACACACACACACACACACACAGATACACACACACACAGATACACACACACACAGATATACACACACACACAGATATACACACACACACAGATACACACCCACGCATACACGCTCTCTCTCTGTGTGTGTGTGTGTCTCTCTCTCTCTGTGTGTGTCTCTCTGTGTGTGTGTGTGTCTCTCTCTCTCTGTGTGTCTCTCTGTGTGTGTGTGTGTCTCTCTCTCTCTCTGTGTCTGTGTCTCGGTGTGTGTGTGGGGGGGGGTTGTCTAGTGATGACTGGAATGTGCTGGACGATGTCATTGTGAGGCCTCCTCGGCTGGTGTGTCCCATCCTATGGTACAGGCAGAGCAGATGGACGAGTCCGTGGAAACCTGTGTGTGTTGTGTGTGTTGTGTGTATGTGTGTGTGTGTTGTTGAGGCAATCACTTTACTTCACGCAGTAGAAGCCTGCTGCCCACACATCCACACCAACGAGTGTGTGTGTGTCTGTCTGTCTGTGTGTGTGTGTGTGTGTGTGTCAGGGTTTCCGTTGTCCGGTAATTACCGGACATTGGCCGGAAATAAAATGAAATGTCTGACAAAATTAAATCTCTCCGGTCAAATTGTCCGATTGAAATTGGCTAATAATCCCGTCCCCTAACGCAATTTGTATTTGAGAATAAGCCTTAATATGTAAGCCTATATTATACATCCTGTGGCTAAATTAACAGGCTTTACCGTTTGAAAAGTAAGCTATTAAACAACACGCATAGCCTATGCTGCATTTCAAATAGGAAGCGCACGCTTAAAACGTCCAAATGAGTGAGGCGGTTCAAACATGGCCAGGCCCAGGCAGATAGCCTCAAAAGTTTTTTCAGAGGCCAGACGCGATGGATGATAAATTGGTAACGTCTGAAGCCTCAGATGTCCGGTCAACTCTACCACCACCAGATAAAAAGCAGAAGTGTCGGGCGTATCTGTCGGAATCAGTGACATTGGAAGTGGAGTTGCGGGGGATGCGGCCGCTCCAAGACACTGTCATTCTCCGTAGCCTACACTAGACATGCAAAGTGTTCTTTACCCAAAGCATACAGTAGGCCTATGCGTTCTCTGTCTATGATCTGCAGGGTTAGGGCCTCTTCGACGAGGAGATTACTAGTCCGCGAATAATTTCTGGCATAATTAAAAGGTATCATTGAACCGCGGCCGAAAGAAAAAGAAACTAAACATTTCCCAGAATAGGAAACATTTCTTAATTTATTGGTATCAAATAAAGAGGCATAGCATTAGGGGGTAGTGGTGTGAGCGCTCATTCTTGTGTGTGCGCATCTGTGTAAGTTAAACAGTCACCACTGGAGATAACGTGGGTAGCAGCAACAAACAACGTAGCCTTTTTAAAACAACGAACAAAGCGGACTCTTGCTGTCCATGAAAAGATACTGGCTAGATCTTGTTAGGCATGTTTAAGTTGGGCTAATGAACATGTTGCATTCTATACAGCTTGATTATGTCATTCTTTAAGCTACATAGCCTGTCTCTGACTTTATTAGAATTGACTAATTAAGAAGCGATAATAGGATATTTGACCGGCATATCACTAAAATGTCCGGAAAACGAAACCTCTGCCGGTCACTTTGACCGGCACCATTTTTTTCTAGCGGAAACTCTGGTCTGTGTTTGTTTGTGTGTTTTTGTGTTTAGTGCCACCTGCTAAAAGGAATTGAATGCAGTAGTTCTTGCCACCAGGTTGTTAAAGACTGGTGATGTCAAACAAGGACAGATAACCTGACGGAGGACTCACACAAAGAAAGGAGTCTGTGAAGGTGGGAAAACACACACACACACACACACACACACACAGATGATTGTATGAGGAAAAGAGATGGGTAAGGCACAGAAAGAGAGATTAGTGAAAGGTACAAGAGAGAGAGAGAGAGAGACGGGGGAGAGAGAAACAGAGACATACCTGACATGCTTGCTTGTTTTGTTGATTTTTAGAAAAGCATTTAAAGCATTTGACTATTTTCTAAAATTTTACAAAGCAGTGTAGGAGGTAAAATACATGATTTAATCAAAACCGCTCTCAAACATTCGTCATATTAAGATTACATAGGCCTGAAACTCAGTGCCTCAGGAAGCTTTGACCTTGTAGTGAATACGCGGAAATAAAGAGCCTGCAGTACTCCCTGTGCTATCAAAAGACATTTTCATAAAACTCAAATTCCAATGAAAATCTGGTGCAAAGTCTTTGACAGTGTCATCATGTCAACTGCATGGTCCAGATGTGACTAGTGCGGTCCACTCAGTACGCTAGACTATGTGCCTAGTGCGGTCCACTCAGTACGCTACACTGTGTGACTAGTGCGGTCCACTCAGTACGCTAGACTACACTATGTGCCTAGTGCGGTCCACTCAGTGCGCTAGACTATGTGCCTAGTGCGGTCCACTCAGTACGCTACACTGTGTGCCTAGTGCGGTCCACTCAGTACACTAGACTACACTATGTGCCTAGTGCGGTCCACTCAGTGCGCTAGACTATGTGCCTAGTGCGGTCCACTCAGTACGCTACACTGTGTGCCTAGTGCGGTCCACTCAGTACGCTAGACTACACTGTGTGACTAGTGCGGTCCACTCAGTACGCTACACTATGTGACTAGTGCGGTCCACTCAGTACGCTAGACTACACTATGTGCCTAGTGCGGTCCACTCAGTGCGCTAGACTATGTGCCTAGTGCGGTCCACTCAGTACGCTAGACTACACTATGTGCCTAGTGCGGTCCACTCAGTACGCTACACTACACGGTCCACTCAGTACGCTAGACTACACTATGTGCCTAGTGCGGTCCACTCAGTACGCTACACTACACGGTCCACTCAGTACGCTAAACTACACTATGTGCCTAGTGCGGTCCACTCGGTACGCTAGACTACACTATGTGCCTAGTGCGGTCCACTCAGTGCGCTAGACTATGTGCCTAGTGCGGTCCACTCAGTATGCTACACTGTGTGACTAGTGCGGTCCACTCAGTACGCTACACTACACGGTCCACTCAGTACGCTAGACTACAATATGTGACTAATGCGGTCCACTCAGTACGCTAGACTACAATATGTGACTAATGCGGTCCACTCAGTACGCTAGACTGTGTGCCTAGTGCGGTCCACTCAGTACGCTAGACTACACTATGTGGAGGGAACATCCCACAGAAGTCTGCATGCAGGATCTATTAGAAATGCCCCCAAGGAAAGCAGCCACACATACATACAGGGCAGAATCAGACTCAGATCAGAAACTAACTGGCATGAAATGTTCCCATTGGCATTAAATATACAAAAACGACTCCTACAGTTGGAAGAGTTCAAAACCCAAGAGGTCAGCATTAGCTCTGTCAGTTGGTTCTGAAGTTAACTACCACACCAACTCGTCCATTTTTAGACCAGCACTGCTTTCCAAAATAAGATCAAAGTAAAACTAATTATGAAACAAAGCCAGAAAACTCATCTGGAACATGGGGCCAATCAAACCCATTCACAAGCCTAATTAGAGTGCTACTTGTCCCTAAAAAGACATGATGGATTAGAAGAGCATCTCTTCACCGTCAGATACAAAGGAAAGGCATATCCAAGGTTAGTGACCGTCACCACGGTCTTGTCATAGAGAAAGGCAGATCCAAAAAAGCATGAATTTCAGCTTCCTAAAAGACTGGTAAATTGGCACAACTATTAGGAGAACGACCGGAATGGCACAATACTGCCATAACATGACTTGATGTTGCTATATAATCTCTTGTACAAACGTGTGTGTGTGTGAGTGTGTGTGTGTAGATATAACTTTTCATATTACTGTTCCTCCCCTCAACCTCTCCCATTCTCCATATTTTTCAATATCTCAATGTTATTTTTTTCTGTTTTAGATGTTAATGTGATGTATTGTTATTTATGCTTTGGTTACACTGTATCTCAGCAATCATGCTAATAAAGCAACATTGAATTGACGTGTGCGCACACACACACACACACACACACACAGAGAGAGAGAGAGAGAGAGAGAGGGAGAGAGAGAGAGAGGAGCCAAGGAGGAGAGACATAAATAAAAGAGGGCAGAGACTGATTGAGTGAGAGGAGAGAGAGATAGAGAGAAAGAAAGAGATAGATAGAGAGAGGGGAGAGAGAAAGCTAGACGGATGAAAAATCCCCAATCAGGAAAAACATGAGGCATAGAGGACAGGGACAGATTTACCCCCTACACACACACACACACACACACACACACACACACACACACACACACAGAAACACGCGCGCGCGCACACACACACAGAAACACACACACACACACACACACACACACACACACACACACTACCCAACCCCCTGCCTTTGGATCCCCACCAGGCAATCACTCTGTTTGGAAAATAAACAAAATGACTAACAAAATAGGCTAAATGAAGTGTTTCACCACACACACACACAATCACACACACACTAAAAAGCCTTATCCTAATTGGAGACCCTTCGGAAAGGGAGAGGGTGAAAGAAACAAAGTGTTCCATTGTGCCTCGACAGCTTTGCAACACTACCCAGCAGAGACCGAGAGAGAGAGAGAGAGAGGGAGGGAGGGAGGGAGAGAGAGAGAGAAGGGTTAAAGATGGACGGCAAAGGGATAAAAAAAAAAGAGTCCAATTTCTCGAAGAAAAGCGAGATGTGTGTAAAAGAGAAAACGCAGCACGACGCAGGGGTAATTGCACATGATTGACACTCGTGTTTACCGTATGTCAATCAATGCCAACAATTTATCCAGCATCAAAGCTGAATTTCCAAACACACACACACACAAATGCAAAAGCATCTAAAACATGACAAAAAGATAAAAAAAAAAATACATGGCCATTTTCTACTCAATAATTTGATTTGGGAGTCATGTCTATGTTGTGGGCATATTGTCAGACGCCACCTCACCAACACAAAAAACACTTGAGGTCTTTAAACGAACAAACTAAATTAGAATTTCATCAATTTATCAGAGACTCCAATCTAGTCCGTTCCCTAAAGATCCTGTCTGCGCCTTATATCTCGGACTAGCTCTAGGGGGCCTCAGCGTTTGCTTGCCATGCTATATGTTGAAGTTACGTCTTAGTCTGTAACTTACAAGTACAAATTAGATTAATATGGCTGTGAGTATAATAGAGTATTTTGGTCGGTCGCATTTTTGAATCAATGATTTATTGCAAGCAATCTTACAGGCTAGCACAGCCATGCTCACCAGACAACATAGCCAGCATCCATTACATGGCTCTACGCCTGTGCCTATGGGGCTGCTGCTAGTGCAGTGCTTATGGGGGTGCTAGTGCAGTGCCTATGGGGCTGCTGCTAGTGCAGTGCTTATGGGGGTGCTAGTGCAGTGCCTATGGGGCTGCTGCTAGTGCAGTGCTTATGGGGGTGCTAGTGCAGTGCCTATGGGGTGCTAGTGCAGTGCTTATGGGGGTGCTAGTGCAGTGCCTATGGGCTGCTGCTAGTGCAGTGCCTATGGGGGGGGGGCTGGTAGTGCAGTGCCTATGGGAGGGGGGGGGGGGTTTAGTGTAGTGCCTATGGGCTGCTGCTAGTGCAGTGCCTATGGGGGGGGGGGGTGTTAGTGCAGTGTCTATGGGGGGGGGGGGGGCTGGTAGTGCAGTGCCTATGGGGGTGTTAGTGCAGTGCCTATGGGGGGGCTAGTGTAGTGTTTAGGGGGGGCTGCTAGTGTAGGTGCCTATGGGCTGCTGCTAGTGCAGTGCCTATGGGGGGCTAGTACAGTGCCTATGGGGGGGGGGATGCTAGTGCAGTGCCTATGGGCTGCTGCTAGTGCAGTGCCTATGTGGGGGGGTGCTGCTGCTAGTGCAGTGGCTAAGGAACATGCAGTAGCCACATAGGTCATGGGTTCGATTCCCAGCTGCCACTTTAGCCCAAGGAGACCCCTGCAATGGTTATCTGTAAGTCACTTTGGGTAAAAGTATCAAAATGCATAAATGAATTAAAACAATTGTGTTGACCTATGTGGTAGCTGATTCCATACGGAGACAGAGGAACTGTGTTTACCTATGTGATAGCTGATTCTGTTCAGGGTTAAGCTCTGCTTAGTAAAACATGTTCGCATCTGTCCACATAAAACAGTCATTTCGAAATGTAACCCCCCCACCCCCCTACTCTAACCCAGCAAACCCACTCTGTCTCTATGGTCAGATCCTGCTGATCCACTCTGTCTCTATGGTCAGATCCTGCTGATCCATCTGCACCAGCCACTCATATACACACACCATTACACACATGCAGTTTGCACTCACATCTGTCATAGAATCACACACACACACACACACACACACAGAGTGAATACTGACTGTCCCTTTATGAACATGTATGCCGCATGCATGCATTCTGAAAAGGCCTGTAGTCTTGAGAGTGTGCCTGTAGCACAGATGACACGTGTGTGTGTGTGTGTGTGTGTGTGTGTGTGTGTGTGTGTGTGTGTGTGTGTGTGTGTGTGTAAACACAAACACACACAAAACATCCTGGATCCCTGCCACAAACAAATCACATGCACACACACACTGCAACACTCCACTCCACTGCCACACAACACACCCAGGCATAGGCACACCACACACACACGTACACACACACACATGCATATCCACTTTCTGTTTGTGCTGTCACACACATGTGGGTGCCAATGTGGTCAGTGTTTCACGGTTGTGTGTGTGTGTGTATGTGTGTGCCCCTCCGGTCAGTGTTTCACGGTTGTGTGTGTGTGTGTATGTGTGTGCCCCTCCGGTCAGTGTTTGACGGTTGGCCACTCCGGCTCTAAGTGGAGTTGGGTTCCTCTCCGGGACTTAAGGGATTTGCAGCTCATTGTTCCGCTGCTACCCCACTGGACACTGTTACACACAGGAAGGAGCCCCCCCCACCCCACCCCACACACACACACACACACACACACACAGTGTTACGCATGGGAAAGAGGCGCTAAGCCCCTCATTAGCCAACTTAACAAAGACACATTCACTACAGGTGAGACAGAAGGTCAGGTACCCACCCACACACACACACACACAGACTCACGCGCATAGACTCCTACACACACACACACACACACACACACACACACACACACACGCATAGACTCCTACACACACACACACACACACACACACGCGCATAGACTCCTACACACACAGAGACAGACACTCACAAGCTACCAGATCCACCTCCGCCTGAGCAGTCACCAGTGACACACACACACACACACACACACGCACACACCAGTGATGTTACACTGTGAAGATAGCGGGAGGGGCAACAAAAGCTTAACCTTGTGACCGTCATAGAGTAGAGTTTACAATACTGTCACAATAGTCTTCCTCTCTCTTTCACACACACACACACACACACACACACACACACACACACACACAGAGTAGAGTTTACAATACTGTCACAATAGCCTTCCTCTCTCTTTCTCACACACACACACACCCACACACAGAGTAGAGCCGTCACCGTCACAGAGTAGAGTTTACAATACTGTCACAATAGTCTTCCTCTCTCTTTCACACACACACACGCACACGCACAGAGTAGAGTTTACAATACTGTCACAATAGTCTTCCTCTCTCTTTCACACACACACACACATAGAGTAGAGTTTACAATACTGTCACAATAGTCTTTTCTCTCTCTTTCACACACACACACACACACACACACACACACACACACACACACACACACACATAGAGTAGAATAGAGTTTACAATACTGTCACAATAGCCTTCCTCTCTTACACACACACACACACACACACTCACTAAGAGATCAGTAAGTGTCTGGCAGAGATGAAATGTCTGGCTAGATATGTCTATCTAGCCGTCTCAACAGGCATCAACACGGCATGTGTGTGTGTTCAAAATGAACACCAATAACAAACAAACAAATATAAATCTGAGTCAGAGTTGACATGTGGAATGTACATGCATGCACACACTTGGTCACAATACACACAAACACAACACACACATACACAGATTTACGTGTCCGTTTAAGAGAATTCCAGAAGAAGAATCTTACGAGAATTTAAGCAGAATCTTACGAGTGGAATTCAAGATTGAGGTAAACAAAGTAAACAAGTAAACAAATAATACTCACACTAAGAAACACAGACAGATGCATGTGCACACACACACACACACACACACACACACACACACACACACACACACACACACACACACACACACACACACACACACACACACACACACACACACACACACACAAACACCCACACACACACACAGACACACTTCAGGAGCTAAAACCCATGGGTGCTAGCAGCTCTTATTAGCACGCCTTTTAAGGAGCTACAACCCATGGGTGCTAGCATCGCACGCATGCACGCACACAGACACACACACGCACGAAAGTACGCACGCACGCACACACACACTCACACAGACACTTGCACACACACACACAGAAACACACACACGCATTCACACACAAACACACACACTCGCATTCACACACACGTATTCACACACATACACATGCATTAACGCGCATTCATACACACACACACACACACAGTCAAGTCAACTTTATTTATATAGCACATTTCATGTGACAAGCACAGATGTGCTCAACACACACACACGCTGCAGTCCATTGAGACTGAATGGCCATCTCTGAATGGGTGGAATTCAGCGGAGAATTAATGTGTGAATATGCTGTAATGTTGGTGGTTGCCACTTCAGCAGACACACACACACACACACACACACAACCACCACATTATCCTTTTAACTTGACCATGGGAACTGAACTGTGCCCCCCTAAGCCCCCCCCCCACACACCCCCTCTTCCTCCTCCCACCAAATCAATTCAAAAAGGAGAACAAAACCTGAAAACCTCAGCTACAGGCTTTTAGCCTTCAGGCAACAGATAAAAGAGGAAGAAATGATTTCTCTTTGACATCTGATAACAACTCAATGGACATTGAGGGTGAAAGCGGAAAAGGCCGGATGAAGGGCTAATGAGAGAGCTACCTTTCTGATCATCACCGCTAGACCACAAGGTTAATATCACTTTAGCCACACACACACAAAGAGACAGAGAGAGAACGATATAGACAGACATAGGGAGAGGGAGAAAGAAAAAGAGAGAGAGAAGGAGAGAGAGCAGGCACATGTTCAAGGTTGCCAGCGCTGGTCTAGCTTATAATGAAATCGACAGTCTTGGTCACACTACAGGGCAGGCTGATAATTTATTTCAGCAAAGACCTCCACACACTAGTGTAAAGTACACCTTTCTCTCTTACAAAGACTTCCACAAACTAGTTTAAAGTACACCTTTCTCTCTTATAAAGACCTCCACACACTAGTGTAAAGTACACCTTTCGCTCTTATATGGTCTCTCTACATAACTCCCTCCTGGACTTCCCCTCTTAGCACCCATGGGACTAGAGAAACTGGCGGTTGCTGAATATTCACAAATAACCAGTGAATAAGCACAAATTAGCAGTGAATAAGCACAAATTAGCAGTGATTTTGGTAACTTTCCTGAGGACAACCACTAAAATCAACACTGAGTTAGTGCCAGTGTGTGTTAAAGATGTCTGACCATCTGAATGGATTACAACCGAAGAGAGAGAAAAGGTGTTGTTCTAGTAGGCTCCTCACCTCAGAACCCCAGCAGAACCTTTGAGTGAGGCAGCAGAGGAAAGAATGGACACTTACACATTGGAGGAATCTGTTCCAGCTTCTCAGAGTTCTGGTCAGATGTCAGTTCTGGCGGCTGTTCTGGGTTGAACACTGGGTGGTTCTGGTTCTGAGCAGGTTCCACCGCAAAGCAGCCAGGCGGATCCGACAAGGGCTGACCGGGCGTGTGCGGGGCCTGCTTTCGGACCCGGGTCAAGTCCAGAACACTGCTGGGGAACTGCTTCTGAGTGACTGAGCTTTCTTCTTCTGCAGGCACACACACACACACACACACACACACACACACACACACAGAGAGATCTATCAATTAGAGACATCTGTGATGTTTGTTTTGATTTATTAAACAGGCATGAGTGACTGTGTATGAGTCGCACGGCATTATGGGTAACTAGACTAAATAACACACAGGCCTGACTGGTTGGTCTGTATCTGTCAGTCGCACAGCATTATGGGTAAGTAGACAATGGTCAATACCAGAATGGACATCAAAAAAAGAATATATCAATAGTCCAGCACTGAAATGGACATAAAAAAGAATATATCAATAGTCCAGCACTAAAATGGACATAAAAAAGAATATATCAAT
Source organism: Alosa pseudoharengus (assembly GCF_046254945.1). Lineage (NCBI taxonomy): Eukaryota > Metazoa > Chordata > Actinopteri > Clupeiformes > Clupeidae > Alosa > Alosa pseudoharengus. The sequence goes on along the minus strand of NW_027468620.1, from coordinate 35,799,058 downwards.
AGTCCAGCACTGAAATGCAAAACAATGCTGCATCATACTTCTGGTCTATTGAAAGTAAATAGTCACTTTTTACGTATATATTATATGCAGGACCAGTCAAACGCTTGGACCTACTCATTCATAGTATTCTTTTCTCTATTTTGACTTCTTTCTTAATTTCCTTCACTGTAAAAATGTACTGAAGAAGACATACAGAACACAATGTTCTTTCAAAGTATATACACATACTGCAGTGTTTCCCATACACTGACTTATTTGTGGCGGCCCACCACAATATCAACACTGACCACCACACAATGATTTTCCTGGTTGTACTAAATTGTGCTTAAATCTGGTTAGCATCATAACCGCGCTGCACTAATTTGTTAAAAACTGTTGCATTCGAGTTAATTCTGCAAACCTACCACCACAAATAGAATTCAATTCTGTGGGAAACACTGTACTGTATGTGTGTGTGTGTGCATGCATATGTGCATATGTACTCATACCAGAGTTTCCAATTAGTTTGAGAGGCTGATTTGAATAATATCAAATAGTAGTTTAGTAGTAATAGTAATAGTAGTCAAAATAAAGATGTGTGTCCAAACTTTTGACTGGTACTGTAAATATAAAATTATCTATATTCAACATATGCATATGTGGTGGGAAAATATATGTATGCTATTGTATTGAATGTGTTGGGGAAACCATAACGTATACAAATAGGAATTCTACTAATGCTTTTGTTATCATGGAGAGACCAGAGAAAAATAACACAAGGACAAACAACAACAAAAAAGAAAGAAAGAAACAAACCCATGTTTACCAGAGTGTGTGTGTGTGTGTGTGTGTGTGTGTGTGTGTGTGTGTGCATCCATATACACACAGGGCAAAGACAAAACAATGCTGTGTTCATCATATTCAAACCCCACGGAAATACTGACAACTCTACATAGTGTTCCACTAAATACATTAAACAATGTAAACAAAAACAACTGCTGCAAGTTACAATGCTAAACTTCTTTACGTGATGTTAATATACAGCCCATGAGAGTCGTTCTTGTGTGTATAGTATGTGTGTGTGCGTGTGTGTGTGAGACTCACGGCTGTTCTGTGAGCTGCTCTTGAGTACACCTCGTCGCCGTAGTAACGCCACCTCCAGCTCTGAGGGTGCGTGTGTGTCCCGAGGCGCAGGGCTGTGAGGAGTGGAGTGGGGAGTCTGATGGACAGTGTCCTACTCCGTTTCACACACACACACACACACATAGAGACACACACACACACACACACACACACACATAGAGACACACAAACACAAACACAAACACACGCACACACACACACACACACACACAAAAGCTTACGCATGCGCACACACACACACACAACAGACACACACATACATACTCACACACAGAACACATATACACACACACACACAGGGGGTTTGCACATCACAAAGAGACCAGTGGCATTGTAACAGTATAATCAGATGTTAGAAACTCTACAGGAGATGGGGGGGGGGGGGGGGGGGGGGTTTGAAGTTGTAGTTGAAAAACTACAGTTACCAGAATGCCTCTGAGCTGCTGGATGGCAGAGCTGGAGGGGATCTGCTGTCGCTGTGGGAGAGGAATTCAGAGAGAGAGACCAGTGAACGTTAACCCTGGAGAATGCAACATGGCCGCCACAGCACAGGGGCACAGTAGGATGACTCCTGGAACTTATGGAAGCACAGCTATTCAGTCATTAGCATGCAACACCGGCTATATATGATGACTATACATGGGCCTTCATTAGCATGCAACACCAGCTATACATGGGCCTTCATTAGCATTCAACACCAGCTATACATGGGCCTTCATTAGCATTCAACACCAGCTATACATGGGCCTTCATTAGCATGCAACACCAGCTATACATGGGCCTTCATTAGCATGCAACACCAGCTATACATGGGCCTTCATTAGCATTCAACACCAGCTATACATGGGCCTTCATTAGCATTCAACACCGGCTATACATGGGCCTTCATTAGCATTCAACACCAGCTATACATGGGCCTTCATTAGCATGCAACACCGGCTATATATGATGGCTATACATGGTGGCCTGTACATGGGAACATGTCTGACCATTTGTATGTAGTATCACAATGTAGAGAGTAGTAGATTTGTTTTATTTGTGTGTGTGAGAGAGAGTGTATGACTGTGTTTTTCTGAATCTATGTGTGTGTGTGTCTGCATGATTGCTGTATGTGTCTGCATGTGTGTGTACGTTGTGTGTGTATGTGTGTGTACGTTGTGTGTGTGTGTGCACCTGCAGTGGTCTGGCTTGATGAGGCTCCTGCTTCACGGGTCTCAGGTTAACCCCCTTTTTAATACGCATCATCATCTCCTCCACCGCTTGCTGCCGGATGTCTTTTTCTGGAAAACACACACACACACACAGTGTCTGTGAGTCTGTCTTTACTTTAAACTGTTATTTTTTATGTTAATATAAAAATGTATATTTTTATTGATGCCATTGTAAGTCGCTTTGTAAGTAAGTATAGTAAGTATACTCTTTTGATCCCATTAGGGAAATTTGGTCTCTGCATTTATCCCAATCCGTGAATTAGTGAAACACACTCAGCACACAGTGAGGTGAAGCACACACTAATCCCGGCGCAGTGAGCTGCCTGCAACAACAGCGGCGCTCGGGGAGCAGTGAGGGGTTAGGTGCCTTGCTCAAGGGCACTTCAGTCGTGCCTACTGGTCGGGGTTCGAACCCTGCCCCAATTTGATATGTTTATCTCACTGAATACCTACAGTAACATCTGTTGTCTGCCTTTCATTCGGGAATCATTGTTTAAACAGGCCTCGATGTTGCTTGCTTGGTTCAAGCTTATCTGTGAGATTAATTTTTGAGACGTAGCTGAAGAGTTCACCGCCACAGCATCTGCAGTTGGATTGACAGTTGACCGACAGCTGCTTAATGACAGACCGCCTTCCAATGACTCTATAAAGATTACTCTAAATTATCATTGCCACTCCATTTAAACAACTGCCGTTATACAATCAATTTTCTCCTTTTTTCTGTTGGAGTGTGGGTTGGAACACTGTGCCGTTAAACTGTCACTATTTTACTACAGCCCATTATGATGAAACGGCTTTAAAAGACGACCTTGATGTTTTTGGTTTAATAACTGATAGAATACAGAATGCCTTTCTCTGCCGCCGCACCAACAATGGGACATAATTCTCCTGAAGAAATTCAGTGACCCATCCCCACTAAAGTCTTCACTTAGGTTAGGCCCATCCCCACTAAAGTCTTCACTTAGGTTAGGCCCATCCCCACTAAAGTCTTCACTTAGGTTAGGCCCATCAACACTAATGTCTTCACTTAGTTTAGGCCCATCCCCACTAATGTCTTCACTTAGGTTAGGCCCATCCCCACTAATGTCTTCACTTAGGTTAGGCCCATCCCCACTAATGTCTTCACTTAGGTTAGGCCCATCCCCACTAAAGTCTTCACTTAGGTTAGGCTGACGATCACCTAATCAGCGTCAGGCAGTCATGGATGAGCATCAGCTTCTGTGGTCCAGCCAAAATATGTGACACAAAAGAGTGTCCGCACACCCAAAATGTAATTAAAAAACGTTTTGACCCGACAGGGTCTTCTTCAAGCAAAAACACCCTGAAGAAGACACTGAAGAAGGTCCTGAAGAAGGTCCTGAAGAAGGTCCTGAAGTTCTGCACCTGGCCCAAACATAGGTGGGATGTACACTCTACGAGCCAAAATGTACCTCAGTATATACCTCAGTCCCTACTTAAGGTGGACCCTGATGGGGCTGGGCTACATCCTATACCTCAGTGGGGGTCCCTACTTAAGGTGGACCCTGATGGGGCTGGGCTACATCCTATACCTCAGTGGGGGTCCCTACTTAAGGTGGACCCTGATGGGGCTGGGCTACATCCTCTGCCCCCACGAGTGGGCGAGCACCTCCTACATCTGTGCTGTGATGTGAACTCTACTGTATGTTCTCTTTTGTCCTCGGGTTGGGGAAATAATGACCGAATCAATGTTATCCATGTTATACTGCACATCACGTTAAATGTTTTGATGTGGCTGTCTTCCGTAGCATGGACAATTACCAGATTGGAGTTCTTTAGTATTAGTCTTAGTCAGCTGTAAGAAATGTTCTCTAGCCTTCTGAGGGTGGTGTGGAGGCAAAAGCATGCGCTACCTGGTTCTTTGGCTGGGGAGTCCTGTTCAACAAGAGGGATTTCCACATCCGAGGCTTTCTTTTTGCGCAGCATTGCTAATAGTGTGCTAAAAATGAATGATAAACATAACACACACACACACACACATATACAAACACAGGGCATAAATCATGAATATGACATACAGAGAAGCACATGAAATGTGTGTGGTGATTTTGTTAAATACAATTAGACAAGATGTACATTGATGTTAGTGCAACTGCATGGAATATGAATCTATTGTTACCCAGAGTGAGTCCATCAAACCAAAGTATCACTATGTAACTTGCCAAATGGATTGCACAACTCTGATCTTAAATAGGTAGGGTAGAGCAGGAGGTACGCGACTATTCCTGGTCCAATCTGTGCATTGGAAGTTAGATGGATGAGATATATATATATATATATATATATATATATATATATATATATATATATATATATATATGGTGTTGACTATGTGTGACTCTTCACAGCTCAGGGATGGGATAATCTACATGATAATTACTAGATTGAAATTGTGTCAACAGCTGAAATTTGCCATGTGCAGTAAGATGACCAAATATTTACGAACATTTTGTTTGCATAAAATGACATTACTGATCCATTCCAAACACTGATAATAGTTCATGGTTATGGTTATATAATTTAGCAGACGTTTTTGTCCAAAGTGACAAAACAATACAATAGATAAAAATTAACAGTGAACAATTTTAAAAAGTTGGTAAGACCACATTAAGGAAAATAGCAATAATAAACAATAATGTCAACGCAATATCAATGATCAACCTAATGAAAATAAACAAATAGCATAATATACAATCTAATAGCCATCTAATACCCCCCAGATTCCAGTGGCAATCTGTCCCAACATTTAGCAATATAATCAAACAGTCCAAATGTAAATTAAATCCCAAACCGAACATCTTCTGCTTTTGATAGCCTGGTATGCCGCTCCAAACGAAACGCATGTCTCACAATAAAATGCACCACGTAAGAAATAAAGGCCTGCCTGAAATACAAGCCTGCCCCAAATAAAGGTACTCTAAAAGACCCTAGCCATAATTTGAGGATTTACGATCTGTCTAAACATTCCTCACCTGTTATCCAGACATGCATGAAAACATCTGAAAACAAAACTCACAGCCATAGGTTATTTTGAGAATGAGTATGACTTTCTCTTCTGCACTGTCCTAACCGTTAAAACGAGGCATATGACGAGGCATTGCAACTGTTTACAGAGATACACTATATAAGGTTGGCTGCAAAGATTTATATTGCATTCTCCACATTTTTATCTAAATTACATGTACCACCATTATTTTCGTTCAGTGAATCTTTTGTAAATTGCTTTACATTTACCGTCGGGCCTTGTTGGCTGCCTTCGTTATCGCCTCAGCTTGCAGACTTTCACTCCGTGCCTCCACGTGGCCCAAAATGCTTGATTGCATTGCATCCTCCACATTTTTAGCTAAATTTTCATGTACCACACCACCATTTTTGTTCAGTGAATCTTTTGTAAATTGGCGGCCTTCTTAACGCCCAGCTCACCTCATTTCACTCCTTCATCCATCTTCAACATTCCTGGTAGAATTCTCAATCTTTTTGGCCTCTATGTGTCCAGTTACATAGTCTCTGTTCTTGGTCTTGGTTTTTGTGAAATAAATTTCATTTTTTGACTGATGCGACTTATAGTCCGGAAAATATGGTGATTAATAAGTACTGGGCAACTTATTCCACCAACAAGAAACCACTTGAATTTCACCTAGCGTTTAAGGCTGGTCGACACGCACATCAAAAGACCGCAGTGGTTGGTTGGGGTGAGAGGTGAGAGATGAGGTGAGAGATTTACATTTTATTTTGCCCACTAAAGGGAGTCAATGCAGAGTAATAAAGAGAGGAGTTACATGTGTCCTCTTTGGCTAATTGAAGACCAGGCGTGCTGCAGCATTCTGAATCAATTCAATCTTACTAAGATTGTAACAATCTTACTACACAAGCAGGCAGGCCAGCTAAAAGTGAATTACAATAGTCCAGCTTGGAGATGACCATGGCCTGTACACTGTAAGTTGTGTGGAATCTTGTGTTAGATAAGGTCTGATCTTTGTAATGTTGTAAAGGACAAACCAACATGATTTTGCAATTGAGGCTACATATACAGAGAAGTTAACTTGGTTATCAATTATGATGCCCAAGTTACGTGCCGATCTAGTTAGGGTCAGTGAAGATGAGTCAAGCTGGATATTAATCTGTTGGGGAATAGTTGTTTTAGCTGGAAACCCCAAAAGTTCAGTTTTTGAGAGAAGGTGCCGATCATTCATTTAGACTTAAGTATCCTTAAGGCATGCAGAAATCCAATGAGAAACGGTCCTCAGGTGGGAAAGACCAGTAAAGTTGAGTATCGTCCGCATAGCAGTGATAGTCAAATTAATGGGAGCGATTGATCTCACCCAAGGAAGAGGTGTAATTAGAGAAAAGTAAGGGCCCTAATACTGATCCCTGAGGCACACCTGTGGTGAGGTTGCCAAGACACACTGAATGAACGCCCTTTAAAATCAGTTAAGAGCTTTCCCAGAAATTGTGTGTGTGTGTGTGTGTGTGTGTGTGTGTGTGTATGTGTGTGTGTATGTGTGTGCATGAGTGTGTGTGTGTGTGTGTGTGTGTGTCTGACCTGAGAGGGTTAGCGGGTAGGCTCTGTGTGGGCGGTGGAGGAGGAGGAGGAGGAGGGGGTGGTGGAGGTGGAGGGGTGGAGGAGGGAGTGGGGTTGGTGGCCTGCTGAAGCTTCTTCTGGAGCTCCTCCACTGAACAACACACACAGAACACACAGAACAGAGAGAATGTGGAACACTCAGCATTTAGAACACAGGCCCTACAGAACACACACAGAACACACAGAACAGAGAGAATGTGGAACACTCAGCAACACAGGCCCTGCAGAACACAGATAGTTCAGGCCAGATGTACTAACACACACACACACACACACACTCATTCATTCTCTCTGGGCCAGATGTACTAACACTTTTGCGCCCACTTCAGGCATATTTGTTTCGCAATGTGCACGTAAAATCATGCCGATGTATGTATAAACAGGCTGCACAGAGGTAAAAGCGCAGACTGCCTGTCGCGGGAATTTAAAAATGGCACATTGCGTTTTTTGTGTCATGCATATGCATTCATAGGAGGATCCAGGAGAAAGTGGGAGTTTAGTGTAAAAATGGGAGGGGAAGAGTAAAGAGCGCCTAATTATGTATTCCGTGGTATGTACAAAGACTGCTCGTGAAAGCGAACGTCTATTCTGCAGCTAAAAAAACTTCCGCCTTGTAAAAGCAGGTGTTAATACAAATTGCGGTTAAATGTGTCAATAACAGAACCTTTCAAAGACAACAGAATTGCTATTTAGAGCACCAGTTTGGCCTCTTTGTACTATATCAAAAGCAACCTTAACTTTCGTTGGCCTTTCGAATGTCTTACTTTCACGTAATCCATTTAAACTTTCCTACTTGCTAGATTTGACCAATCTTCCATAGCCTACGTGCACAAGTAGTTTGAGTAAAAATACTGATGTTCATTATCTCCTCCTTGTTGACATCTTATCATGCATTTCATGATCGCTAAACGTTTGATTCTTTTTAATGTTGTCATCAGTTAACTTAATGTTGTCATCATTTGACTTTGACTTGACTTTGACTTTGATCATTCAACTGCGCTTGTATGTAGGCTATGCCGTTCAGTTGTGGATGTTCGTAAATTGCGGTAGGGGGCGGAGAAAGGCGCAGATTACACAATGAAGTGAGATTTTGATAAACACCACGTACACATCTGAGAACTTTTTGTTTGACTCCCCTTTTTCTGACAGCGGTTATCCTGAGACCTGACTCCTTTTAATCTGATGTCTGAGAAATGACTGTAATTCTGTAAACTTGACAGCGGTTTTCCTGAGACCTGATGCCTTTTCATCTGATGTCTGACACCTGAGTCAGACAGCTGAGGATGTCCTAAAATGTACACCGTACGCTGATAACGCTACGTTCGCAAATGTACGTACATCTGGCCCTCAGAATGAATTGAGGACAGATGAAGGACAGACTGCTGTGAGCAATTCTGGACACTGACGCTGGTACTCACTTCAAACAGGAGCTCTGTTGTAGCAGGCGCAAGTTTAAGATAAAAACGAAACAAACAAAGACACTGTTCAGAATAAAGTTCTAAACGTCAGAACTACATTATCCTTCATTTCATGAATATGTGCATGTATCTTATTAAGCTATATTATCTTTCAAAACTCTACTGTTGAATGTGTCACATATTTCCTGGACATCACTGCACAAAGTACACAGTTGGCTTTCAAACAGTGATGCACTTTGCCCACAAACCCACATACTTCTTCATGATAGTTCTTTAAACGGTGATGCACTTTGCCCAAACCCACATACTTCTTCATGATAGTTATTTAAATGCTGATGCACTTTGCCCAAACCCACATACTTCTTCATGATAGTTCTTTCTCTTCCACTTGTCCAGGGTCATCATAACTACTGACTGCCTTCCGCCTATTAGCTTTAGGAAACTGTATTTCTTTCTTTTTTTTTTTAAAGTATATTTTTGGGGCTTTTTAAATGCCTTTAATTGACAGGATAGTGGAGAATGACAGGAAGCAAGTGGGAGGGAGAGTCGAGGTGGGAGAGTGGGATCCGGAAAGGACCACGGGGCGGGAATCGAACCCGGGTCGCCGGCGTACGGTGCAGGTGCCCCAGCCAGTCCACGGCCGGGGCCTAGGAAAGTGTATTTCTGAGTCGAACTAAAAGGAGTCGAGGTAAAAGCCAGAGTGGACAGATGCCCTTATTGACCTTGGTTGACCTCTGACCTGTGAACCTGAGGTCCTTGGCCTCGGTCTCGGCCTTGGCGCGGATCTCCCAGCATTCCCTCTTCTCTTCCTGCAGGAGTTCCGTTTTGCGCTGCAGAGCCGCCACTTCCTTCAGCAAGTCGGACGAGTTCAGCTTCTCCTCCATGGCCTTCATCTACAATGTGTGTGTGTGTGTGTGTGTGTGTGTGTGTGTGTGTTTGTGCACATGTGTGTGAGAAACAAAGAGCCATATTTGTGGAAAATGTACAGCAGAATAAAGCATTGTACTGCATTCGATACTCAAGAGTAAGGATGATTGACAAGCACAGAAGTTACAATACTAGACAACACTCCAGCTCACAGGAGGTCTCTCTACACACACACACCTTTGACATTATAGCAGTTAGAACACACACACACACACACACACACACACGCACTAAGCTCACAGGAAGTGTCTCTAAGTTCAAGTTTCACTTTATTTATCCTTAGAAAAGGAAATTTAGTGTGCAGCAGGATGTCTAAAACATACACAGAAAAAGCACCGCCAGATGCCAACAACATTGACAACACAGGACACACAAGAACAGCACAGGACACACAACAACAGGACACTCCTTCCCCTAAAAAAACAGACCGAATCCAATTGGACAGTACACAGGTACATCTGTCATAATGAACATGGACAGGAATAAATAAGTAAATAAATAATCACATAATGTATAAAAGATTCAAGAAATCAATCAAGTGAATTCAGGTTCCTAATAGTCACAGGAATAAAAGAATCGCTGGCATGTCTAGTTCTTAATAAAGGTAACCTAAAACGGCGACCTGAGGGGAGCAGATTAAACTCAAGAACACACATAAATACAAAACAACATAATAATATTTAAAATTGAACAGGGAACAGATTAGAATGTAGGTCAAATATAGTAAGGAGAAAAGTTATAGTAAACAATAATATCAATTCAATCAATAGCCTAACAAAAAAGCAATGGAAAAAAAAAGGGGAAAGGCAATAATAAACAATAATGTCCATTCAATCAATAATATAAAAACAATGACATGCTAAGACTACATTAAGGAGATTATCAATAATAAACAATAATGTCAAATTAATTAACAGCCCAATTAAAATAAAACAACATTATACAAACCATAACACATAAGCGCTTAAACAACTAAGTAAATGTTGAATAGGAATGTCTTTAGACCCCTCTTAAACGACCCAAAACTACCACAGGAACGGAGAGCACTGGGCAGTTCATTCCACCAACATGGAACCACTGAAGAGAAGAGTCTGGAATTAGACCCAGTTTTCATGACTGGTCGATACAACATGCGCTCACCAGAAGACCGCAGTGGGCGGTTAGGGATGTAAGGCTTGATTATTGAATTAAAATAACTAGGAGCAGATCTAGTTAGTGTCCTATAGGCCAAAGTGAGAGATTTAAATTTAATTCTGGCAACTATAGGGAGCCAATGGAGAATTAAAACCCACCTTAGGGCCACAAACCTGCAGAGCTCACCTTTAAAACCCACCATAGCGCCACACACCTGTAGAGCTCACCTTTAAAACCCACCATAGTGCCACACACCTGCAGAGCCCACCTTTAAAGCCCACCTCAATGCCACACACCTGCAGTAGTGCCCCTTTGGAATACCCATACGACCTTTCGGCAAATTTGAAATTCGCTCTGCAGGGCACACAAACACAATCGCTAATCAATCGTGGGAAATTAATAAATGGACATTGGGAAAGAACGAAGTACGGCTAATGACAACCACTCAAGCAAGCAGTAATAGAAAAATCTAATTACCAGATAAACACCAATGCTGTATGGAAATATATTTGTATTAATGTATTTTGGCAAGTACATTTAAACTGTTACAACAAATTTCACTGATATTCCCTGACTTTGCCCTAAAAAAATACAATTGACTTTCCTGACTTTCCATGTTTGGAATATAGACTTTAATAAAATGCCATGATATTCCAGAAATTCCATGACCTGTGGAAAACCTGTGCCCACCTCAGTGCCACACACCTGCAGTAGTGCCCACCTTTACAGCCCACCTCAGTGCCACACACCTGCAGTAGTGCCCACCTTTACAGCCCACCTCAGTGCCACATACCTGCAGTAGTGCTCACCTTTAAAGCCCACCTCAGTGCCACACACCTGTAGTAGTGCTCACTACTATTCTATATACCTATTCTCATACCTACTCCTATTTGTGTATAAAATAAAAAGCAATGGTGAAAGAACACAACCCTGTGGAGAGCCTGTGGAAGAAAGGGCTTCTGAGGATAAGACACCATTAACCCTGACACACTGCGACCTATTAGACAGAAAGTCCAGTATCCAGCCAATTAAGTTAGGGCTCAAGTTAAAAAGAGCCTGAAGTTTCTCAGCCAAAAGGTAGGGCTGAATGGTATTGAACGCTGAAGAGAAGTCAATAAAAAGGAGCCTAGCATGAGTTGTTGAGGTATCAAGATGTTGATAAAGGGAATTTAACAATGTAAGTATTGAATCCTAAACACCTCTGCTAGCCCTATATGCAAACTGGAGGGGATCTAACTGTTCCTCCACCTGTCTCAGTAAGTCCTGCTTCACCAACTTTTCAAAGGTCTTCATCACCACTGAGGTGAAAGCTACAGGTCGGAAGTCATTTAAGACCTTGGGGTTCTTACACTTAGCCACAGGAAGGATTGTAGAGTGTTTCCAAATTTTTGGCACTGTTTGAGTCTGGAGTAATTGAGTGAAAATCACTTTGAAGATCTCCCTTAACTGACCAGAAGAAGACTTGAGAACTTGACCACTGACGTTGTCAGGGCCAGGACTTTTCCTAACCTTGGTTTGTTTAAAGAATGATTTGACCTTAGAGACATCAATATCGAAAGCAGAGGAGTCACTAACCAAATTGTCACTCATGTGACTGATTCTCGCACAAAAATCACTGTTAGAAAATCTCATATAAAAGCTGTTTAATTCATTTGCTAGCTGCTCATCAGAATTAAACCCATTCAAGGACACAGTGTTGTTGCCTTTATGTAGGCCTGTCATTAGTTTAATGCCATTCCACACGGACGTGAGATCAGAGTCAGAGTTATTGAATTTGGACTCAATTCCACTCTTGTACTGAAGCTTAGCCTTAGCAATTCCAGCTCGCACAACCTTCCTAA
>NW_027468620.1:35776805-35781805 GCF_046254945.1 Alosa pseudoharengus | reverse complement strand
CAGGTGAGCATCTAATAGAGCTAGCCTACAGGTGACAGGTGAGCATCTCATAGAGCTAGCATATACTGTACTGTAGGTGACAGGTGAGCATCTCATAGAGCTACAGGTGGTTTTGAGACGTGGAGAAATGGGATGTTAGACGTGAGAGGAGTGTATTCACATCATGCTGTTCTTTAACCTGGAGCCCGTGCGTTACGGAGACACTCCATCACCTGACAGGCCGTCCTTCACACACGCTGACTTCCTGAACCCAACGCTATTGAGCTTTACAGGTGACATGGTGCGGTCAACTACTCCCTGCTATACATGAGAGGAAGGGAGTGAGAGAGGGAGAGAGATGGAAAGAGAGCGAGAGAAGGAGAGGTGGATAGAGAGCGAGAGAGGGAGAGAGAGAGGCCCAGATGAATAGGGAAGTGGACAGAGGTGAGTCGTAATGAGCAGGTGCACTGTTCTCATGAAATGGGCCTGTTGCTACTGCAGTGGATCTCCGCTCCTCTGCCGCCAAGCAGACTCCACACACACGTACACACACACGTACACACACACACACACACACACACACACACACACACACACACACACACACACACACACACACACACACACACACACACACACACACACACACACACGTACACACACACACATACAAGAACATGACTGAAATGATTCCATTTTCTCTGAGTAAAGAGAGAGAGCAAAATATATAGCAGAAGAAAGAGAGGGTGAAAACGAGAGAGAGAGAGAGAGAGAGAGAGAGAGAGAGAGAGAGAGGAGGGTGTGTGTGTGCGTGTGTGTGTGTGTGTGTGTGTGTGTGTGTGTGTGTGTGTGTGTGTGTGTGTGTGTGTGTGTGTAATGGGGAGGACAGAAAATAGGCTTGGGTTCTGGGCTCTCACCTCGATCATATTTCCCCAAGAGCTGCTTTTGTTGGGCTGTTTTGGCAATCAGAAGTGAATTCTGCTGCTTTTCTGTCACAAGCTGAAGGGGGAGAGTGATGGAAAGAGGGAAAATAAAAGAGAGAGAGAGAGAGAGAGAGAGAGAGACAGATGGGGAGAGAGAGAGAGATGGGAGAAAGAGAGAGATTGAGAGAGAGAGAGAGATGGGAGAAAGAGAGAGGGAGAGAGAGAGATGGGGAGAGAGAGATTGGAGAAAGATAGAGATGGAGAGAGAGAGAGATTGAGAGAGAGAGAGAGAGAGAGAGAGATGGGAGAAAGAGAGAGATGGAGAGAGAGAGAGATGGGAGAAAGAGAGAGATTGAGAGAGAGAGAGAGAGAGAGAGAGATGGGAGAAAGAGAGAGATGGAGAGAGAGAGAGATGGGGAGAGAGAGAGAGAGAGATGGGAGAAAGAGAGATGGAGAAAGAGAGATGGAGAGAGAGAGATGGAGAGAGAGAGATGGAGAGAGAGAGATGGGGAGAGAGAGAAAGAGAGAGAAGGAGGGAGGCAGAAATGGTCCTCAGAGAGACATGTCACACAGGAGACAGCCCACTGTGTGTCTGAGCAGGCCTGTGGTTCTGCAGTGGTTCTGGCCTCTACAGCTGAGCAGGCCCGTGGTTCTGCAGTGGTTCTGCCCTCTACAGCTGAGCAGGCCTGTGGTTCTGCAGTGGTTCTGCCCTCTACAGCTGAGCAGGGCTGTGGTTCTGCAGTGGTTCTGCCTCCTCTCACCTCCTCCTCTGATCTCCTCTCACCTCCTCTCACCTCCTCCACTCTGATCTCCTCCCACCTCCTCTCACCTCCTCCACTCTGATCTCCTCTCCTCCACTCTAATCTCCTCTCACCTCCTCCACTCTGATCTCCTCTCACCTCCTCCACTCTGATCTCCTCTCCTCCACTCTAATCTCCTCTCACCTCCTCCACTCTAATCTCCTCTCACCTCCTCCACTCTAATCTCCTCTGACCTCCTCCATTCTGATCTCCTCTCACCTCCTCCACTCTGATCTCCTCTCACCTCTTCCTCTGATCTCCTCTCACCTCCTCCATTCTGATCTCCTCTCACCTCCTCCACTCTGATCTCCTCTCACTTCCTCCACTCTGATCTCCTCTCACCTCCTCCACTCTGATCTCCTCTCACCTCTTCCTCTCACCTCCTCCTCTGATCTCCTCTCACCTCCTCCACTCTGATCTCCTCTCACCTCCTCCACTCTGATCTCTCCTCCACTACGATCTCCTCTCACCTCCTCTCACCTCCTCCACTCTGATCTCCTCTCACCTCCTCCACTCTGATCTCCTCTCACCTCCTCCACTATGATGTCCTCTCACCTCCTCCTCTGATCTCCTGTCACCTCCTCTCACCTCCTCAACTCTGATCTCCTCTCACCTAGTATAAGTATAAGTATAAGTATAAGTGTATATACTTTTTTGATCCCGTGAGGTAAATTTGGTCTCTGCATTTAACCTAATCGGTGAATTAGTGAAACACAAACAGCACACAGTGAACACACAGTGAGGTGAAGCACACACTAATCCCGGCGCAGTGAGCTGCCTGCTACAACGGCGGTGCCTTGCTCAAGGTCACTTCAGCCGCGGCCCACTGGTCGGGGCTCGAACCGGCAACCCTCCGGTTACAAGTCCAGAGTGCTAACCAGTGGGCCACGGCTGCCCACTCTGATCTCCTCTCACCTCCTCCTCTCACCTCCTCCACTCTGATCTCCTCTCATCTCCTCCTCTCACCTCCTCTCACCTCCTCCTCTGATCTCTCACCTCCTCCTCTGATCTCCTCTCACCTCCTCCTCTGATCTCCTCTCACCTCCTCTCACCTCCTCCTCTGATCTCATCTCACCTCCTCCTCTGATCTCCTCTCACCTCCTCCTCTGATCTCCTCTTACCTCCTCCTCTGATCTCCTCTCACCTCCTCTCACCTCCTCCTCTGATCTCCTCTCACCTCCTCTCACCTCCTCCTCTGATCTCCTCTCACCTCCTCCTCTGATCTCCTCTCACCTCCTCCTCTGATCTCCTCTTACCTCCTCCTCTGATCTCCTCTCACCTCCTCCACTCTGATCTCCTCTCACCTCCTCTAGAGCGCCTGCCAGCTGCTCTTTTGCATCCTCCATTTGGTTTCCCACGACTTTCTTCTCCTCCAGGGCCTGTTCCAGCTTCTCCCGGAGCCCTGAGGACATCACACACACACACACACACACACACGCACATTTACAAATACACACACACAAACCACACATGATGACCAGAATCTGCAAATACACATACACTAAGGCTGCATAGTATATAAATTGCAATATAAACCAACACAATTACCTACTCGCAAAGGCTACAAATAATTGTGCACAGTTCATTTGGTCACATTTATGGCTTTTATATTCATGTCTTCCTCTTTGACTGCCCCTTCTGATTGGTCATTGTCCGTAGTGCATAAGGGATAGTGGTGTCAACAATAATCGGCGATGCATTGCAATGCGGGGCATGCACGATTCAGCATCGATGCGGCAACGTGCCATAATCGATTATGTCACTGTTTATTTTCTGGCCTTGAGTGGACAATAAAGTTGTGAAGTTTCAATTACTTCTGGGGGCATTTCCGGAGCAATGTTGTAATGACATGCGCAGCCTGTAGCTACATGCTAAGCGGCAGCACTAGCTAGCATAACAACAACACTAAAGAATCAAGATGACTGAGGGAGATGACCGCGATAGACGGGTAATTAAAAACGCACCCAAAGCTTGGAAAGCGGACATCTGGGCACATTTCGGATTCTACTAATTTAATGGGAAACTACTCTCACAAAAAACAATGAACAGAAAATAAATTCCTTCAGGGTCTGAACAGCAGATTTTACAAGTCTAAAAAATCATTTTGGTTCTCATTTTCAGAGCACCCAAACACCTTGTGGGAATATACAAAGATTTTTTAAAGATTTTTCTTTATTCTCCATGATCTTTTCTTTTTTTAAACACCAATTTGACTTGTCTTATGCAAATCTTTCTTTTTCACTTTCCACCCTGAACATGGGCAAAATGCACCATTGACATCAATATGTTTTGTATAGAGCTACCACAGGTTACTCTATACAACCACAGGTGGCAGTGTGGTGACTCTATATAAAACATATTGATGTCAATGGGGCATTTTGCCCATGTTCAGGGTGGAAAATAAAAAAGAAAGATTTGCATAAGACAAGTCAATTTGGTGTTTTCAAAAAGAAGGGATCATGGAGAATAAAGAAAAACATATTTAAAAAATCTTTGTATATTCCCACAAGGTGTTTGGGTGCTCTGAAAATGATAACCAAAATGATTTTTCAGACTTGTGAGGTCTGCTGTTCAGACCCTGAAGGGATTTGTTTTCTGTTCATTGCTTTTTGTGAGAGTGTTTCTACTTATCTCAGTAAGGAAAATAAATCAAGAGCCTATGTTGAGTACAAATATGTCTTCTGAAGGCTTAAACAGAGCCCAGACAACCACTCCAATAAAATTTGTATCAACTTTGAGGGACAGCTATGACCATGCAGGATTATCCAGACCAAACGTGACGATTTTGCTACATACTATTCCTATTTATGTACCAGCATGCAAAATTTGAGCCTCCTACATGGTTTAGTTCTTCCGCTGTGGGCTTGTGAACACATAACAAACCATATATCAGAATAAACAGCTGACCTTACCGAACAGAAAGGTGTAAAGCAGTCCCCTGTACAGTTAGCCGTTCCAGAGTAATCCAGTTCTGAATTTGCAGCAAATTTCGACATGCATGGATGTCTCCAAATTTGGGCTTTAAGTTTTACAATGTGTTTAAATTATTCTACATGATTTCATAATGGGCCAAATACAAAATAGATGTTACAAATATCGCCTAGATATCGGTATATCAGAGGACAGCTGACTAAGAGTTTGTGAAAGTGGCCTTAATGATCACAAAATGCTAAGCATGCATCTATGCTATTTGAGTTTCTTAAAACTGAGCTGTGCTTAAATTGTTCAATACATGATTCCATAACAGGCCAAATATAAAATAAATGCTAAATATATCCTAGATATCTAAATATTAGAT